>NW_027099936.1:57258-112554 GCF_031753505.1 Anomalospiza imberbis
AAAGCCACAGGCTCCTCGAGAAAAAGACCGCTCCTTTTCCCTTTAAGGAAAAGTTGCCGGTCCAGGTTGCTGATGTCTGCATGTAGAGTTCCCGTTGGACTGTCAAGGCAGCACAGTTTTGAGGTGGGGGCAGGTTGGGTCTGGGACATATCCTTAATTGTTTGGAATTTTGGAGGCATCCGGCTACTCAGGGCCCCAGGTCCTTGGAGACAAACACCGGCCTTATTCCCTGTTAAGGAAAAGTTGCCAGCCCTGGTTGCTGATGTCAGTTTGTAGGGTTCCCTTGGGACTGTCAGGGCAGCACAGGTTTGAGGTGGGGGTAGGTTGGGTCTGGGACATATCCTTCATCGTTTGGATATTTTGGAGGCGGCCGGCCACTCTGGGACCCAGGCTCCTGAAGACAAACACCGGCCCTTTTCCCTTTGAACGAAAAGTTGCCAGCCCAGGTTGCTGATGTCAGTTCGTAGAGTTGTCTTGAGACTGTCGGGGCAGCACAAATTTGAGGTGGGGGCAGGTTGGGTCTGGGACATATCTTTAATCGTTTGGATTTTTTGGAGGCAGCCGGCCACTCTGGGACACCGGCTCCTGAAGAAAAACACCAGCCCTTTTCCCTGTGAAGGAAAAGTTGCCAGCCCAGGTTCCTCATGTCAGTTTATAGCGTTCTCTTGGGACTGTCAGGGCAGCACAAGTTTGTGGTGGGGGCAGATTTGGTCTGGGACATATCTTTAATCGTTTGAAGATTTTGGAGGCGGCCGGCCACTCTGGGACAAAGGTTCCTGAATACAAACACCGGCCCTTTTCCCTGTGACGGAAAAGTTGCCAGCCCAGGTTCCTCTTGTCAGTTTATAGCGTTCTCTTGGGACTGTCAGGGCAGCACAAGTTTCTGGTGGGGGCAGATTAACTCTGGGACATATCATTAATCGTTTGGATTTTTGGAGGCATCCGGCTACTCAGGGACAAAGGCCCTTGGAGACAAACACCGGCCCTATTCCCTGTTAAGGAAAAGTTGCCAGCCCCTGTTGCTGATGTCAGTTGGTAGGGTTCCCTTTGGACTGTCAGGGCAGCACAGGTTTGAGGTGGGGGCAGGTTGGGTCTGGGACATATCCTTCATCGTTTGGTTTTTTTGCAGGCGGCGGGCCACTCAAGGCCAAAGGCTCCTCAAGAAAAAGACCACCCATTTTCCCTGTGAAGGAAAAGTTGCCAAGGCAGGTTCCTGATGTCAGTTTTAGGGTTCCCTTGGGACTGTCAAGGCAGCACAAACTTGAGGTGGGGGCAGGTTAGGTCTGGGAAATATCTTTAATCATTTGGATTTTTGGGAGGCGGCCGGCCACTAAAGGCCACAGGCTCCTCGAGAAAAAGACCGCTCCTTTTCCCTGTAAGGAAAAGTTGCTGGTCCAGGTTGCTGATGTCTGCATGTAGAGTTCCTGTTGGACTGTCAAGGCAGCAGAGGTTTGAGGTGGGGGCAGGTTATGTCTGGGAAATATCTTTAGTCATTTGGATTTTTTGGAGGCGTCCGGCCACTCAGGGAGAAAGGCCCCTGCAGGAAACCACCGGCCCTTTTCCCTGTTAAGGAAAAGGGTCCAACCCAGGTTCCCGCTGTCACTTTGTAGGTTTTCCTAGGGACTGTCGGGGCAGCACAAATTTGACGTGGGGGCAGGTTGGGTCTGGGAAATATCTTTAATCATTTGGATTTTTTGGAGGCGTCCGGCCACTCAAGGCCAAAGGCCCTTGGAGACAAACACCGGCCCTTTTCCCTGTGAAGGAAAAGTTGCCAGCCCTGGTTGCTGATGTCAGTTTGTAGGGTTCCCTTGGGACTGTCAGGGCAGCACAGGTTTGAGGTGGGGGCAGGTTGGGTCTGGGAAATATCTTTAATCGTTTGGATTTTTGGAGGTGTCCGGCCAGTCAAGGCCAAAGGCCCCTTCAGACAAACACTGTCCATTTTTTCTTGGAAAGATATAAGGTCAGCCCTGGTTCCTGCTGTCAGTTTGTAGGGTTCCCTTGGGACAGTCAGGGAAGCACAGGTTTTGAGGTGGGGGCAGGTTGGGTCTGGGACATATGCTTAATCATTTGGATTTTTGGAGGCGGCCGGCCACTCAGGGCCACAGGCCCCGAGAGACAAACACTGGCCCTTTTCCCTGTGAAGGAAAAGTTGCCAGTCCAGGTTCCTCATGTCAGTTTATAGCGTTCTCTGGGGCTGTCAGGGCAGCACAAGTTTGTGGTGGGGGCAGATTTGGTCTGGGACATATCTTTAATCGTTTGGATTTTTTGGAGGCAGCCGGCCACTCTGGGACACCAGCTCCTGAAGAAAAACACCGGCCCTTTTCCCTTTGAACGAAAAGTTGCCAGACCAGCTTCCTGATGTCAGTCAGTAGAGTTCTCATGCGACTGTCGGGGCAGACCAAATTTGAGGTGGGGGCAGGTTGGGTCTGGGACATATCTTTAATCATTTGGATTTTTTGGAGGCAGCCGGCCACTCAGGGACACCAGCTCCTGAAGAAAAACACCAGCCCTTTTCCCTGTGAAGGAAAAGTTGCCAAGGCAGGTTCCTGATGTCAGTTTGTAGGGTTCCCTTGGGACTGTCAGGGCAGCACAAATTTGAGGTGGGGGCAGGTTGGGTCTGGGACATATCTTTAATCGTTTGGATTTTTTGGAGGCAGCCGGCCACTCAGGGACAAAGGCCCCTGCAGGAAGACACGAGCAATTTTTTCTAGGAAAGAAATATGGTCCGCCCAGATTCCTGATGTCAGCAGGTAGGGTTCCCTTGGGACTGTCAGGGAAGCCCAGCTTTGAGGTGGGGGCACATTAGTTCTGGGAAATATCTTTGATCATTTGGATTTTTTGGAAGGGTCCGGCCACTCAGGGACAAAGTCCCTGCAGGAAAACACCGGCCATTTTAGCTGGGAAGGAAAAGTGTCCAGCCCAGGATCCTGCTGTCACTTTGAAGGGTTCCCTTGGGACTGTCAGGGTAGCACAGGTTAGAGGTGGGGGCCGGTTGGGTCTGGGACATATCCTTAATTTTTTGGAATTTTGGAGGCATCCGGCTACTCAGGGCCCCAGGTCCTTGGAGACAAACACCGGCCTTATTCCCTGTTAAGGAAAAGTTGCCAGCCCTGGTTGCTGATGTCAGTTTGTAGGGTTCCCTTGGGACTGTCAGGGCAGCACAGGTTTGAGGTGGGGGTAGGTTGGGTCTGGGACATATCCTTCATCGTTTGGATATTTTGGAGGCGGCCGGCCACTCTGGGACCCAGGCTCCTGAAGACAAACACCGGCCCTTTTCCCTTTGAACGAAAAGTTGCTAGACCAGGTTGCTGATGTCAGTTAGTAGAGTTCTCTTGAGACTGTCAGGGCAGCACAAATTTGAGGTGTGGGCAGGTTGGGTCTGGGACATATCTTTAATCGTTTGGAGATTTTGGAGGCGGCTGGCCACTCTGGGACAAAGGTTCCTGAAGACAAACACCGGCCCTTTTCCCTGTGACGGAAAAGTTGCCAGCCCAGGTTCCTCTTGTCAGTTTATAGCGTTCTCTTGGGACTGTCAGGGCAGCACAAGTTTCTGGTGAGGGCAGATTAACTCTGGGACATAACATTAATCGTTTGGATTTTTTGGAGGCATCCGGCTACTCAGGGACAAAGGCCCTTGGAGACAAACACCGGCCCTATTCCCTGTTAAGGAAAAGTTGCCAGCCCTGGTTGCTGATGTCAGCAGGTAGGGTTCCCTTGGGACTGTCAGGGCAGCACAGGTTTGAGGTGGGGGCAGGTTGGGTCTGGGACATATCCTTAATCATTTGGATTTTTGGAGGCGGCCGGCCACTCAGGGCCACAGGCCCCGAGAGACAAACACCGGCCCATTTCCCTGTGAAGGAAAAGTTGCCAGCCCAGGTTCCTCATGTCAGTTTATAGCGTTCTCTTGGGACTGTCAGGGCAGCACAAGTTTGTGGTGGGGGCAGGTTAGGTCTGGGACATATCTTTAATCGTTTGGATTTTTTGGAGGCGGCCGGCCACTAAAGGCCACAGGCTCCTCGAGAAAAAGACCGCTCCTTTTCCCTGTAAGGGAAAGTTGCTGGTCGAGGTTGCTGATGTCTGCATGTAGAGTTCCCGTTGGACTGTCAAGGCAGCAGAGGTTTGAGGTGGGGGCAGGTTATGTCTGGGAAATATCTTTAGTCATTTGGATTTTTTGGAGGCGTCCGGCCACTCAGGGAGAAAGGCCCCTGCAGGAAACCACCGGCCCTTTTCCCTGTTAAGGAAAAGTGTCCAGCCCAGGTTCCTGCTGTCACTTTGTAGGTTTTCCTAGGGACTGTCGGGGCAGCACAAATTTGAGGTTGGGGCAGGTTGGGTCTGGGACATATCTTTAATCATTTGGATTTTTTGGAGGCGTCCGGTCACTCAAGGCCACAGGCCCTTGGAGACAAACACCGGCCCTTTTCCCTGTTAAGGAAAAGTTGCCAGACCTGGTTGCTGATGTCAGTTTGTAGGGTTCCCTTGGGACTGTCAGGGAAGCACAGGTTTGAGGTGGGGGCAGGTTGGGTCTGGGAAATATCTTTAATCGTTTGGATTTTTGTAGGCGTCCGGCCAGTCAAGGCCAAAGGCCCCTTCAGACAAACACTGGCCATTTTTTCTTGGAAAGATATAAGGTCAGCCCTGGTTCCTGCTGTCACTTTGTAGGGTTCCCTTGGGACTGTCAGGGAAGCACAGGTTTTGAGGTGGGGGCAGGTTGGGTCTGGGACATATCCTTAATCATTTGGATTTTTGGAGGCAGCCGGCCACTCCAGGCTACAGGCCCCGAGAGACAAACACCAGCCCTTTTCCCTTTGAAGGAAAAGTTGCCAGCCCAGGTTCCTCATGTCAGTTTATAGCGTTCTCTTGGGACTGTCAGGGCAGCACATGTAAGAGGTGGGGGAATGTTGGGTCTGGGACCTATCCTTCGTCGTTTGGATTTTTTGGAGGCGGCCGGCCACTCAAGGCCAAAGGCTCATGGAGAAAAAGACAACACATTTTCCCTGTGAAGGAAAAGTTTCCAGGGCAGGTTCCTCTTGTCAGTTTTTAGAGTTCCCTTGGGACTGTCACGGAAGCAGAGGTTTGAGGTGGGGGCCGGTTGGGTCTGGGACATATCCTTAATTGTTTGGATTTTTT
Organism: Anomalospiza imberbis; assembly: GCF_031753505.1. Classification (NCBI taxonomy): domain Eukaryota; kingdom Metazoa; phylum Chordata; class Aves; order Passeriformes; family Viduidae; genus Anomalospiza; species Anomalospiza imberbis. The sequence goes on from NW_027099936.1 coordinate 62,386, forward strand.
GGAGGCGTCCGGCTACTCAGGGACAAAGGCCCTTGGAGACAAACACCGGCCGTATTCCCTGTGAAGGAAAAGTTGCCAGCCCTGGTTGCTGATGTCAGTTTGTAGGGTTCCCTTTGGACTGGCAGCACAGGTTTGAGGTGGGGGCAGGTTGGGTCTGGGACATATCCTTAATTGTTTGGATATTTTTGTGAGGCGGGCCGGCCACTCTGGGACCCAGGCTCCTGAAGACAAACAACGGCCCTTTTCCCTTTGAACGAAAAGTTGCCAGCCCAGGTTGCTGATGTCAGTTAGTAGAGTTCTCTTGAGACTGTCGGGGCAGCACAAATTTGAGGTGGGGGCAGGTTGGGTCTGGGACATATCTTTAATCGTTTGGATTTTTTGGAGGCAGCCGGCCACTCTGGGACACAGGCTCCTGAAGAAAAACACCAGCCCTTTTCCCTGTGAAGGAAAAGTTGCCAGCCCAGGTTCCTCATGTCAGTTTATAGCGTTCTCTTGGGACTGTCAGGGCAGCACAAGTTTGTGGTGGGGGCAGATTTGATCTGGGACATATCTTTAATCGTTTTGGATTTTTTGGAGGCTGGCCGGGCCACTCTGGGACAAAGGCCACTGCAGGAAGACATGAGCAATTTTTTCTAGGAAAGAAATATGGTCCGCCCAGATTCCTGATGTCCGCAGGTAGGGTTCCCTTGGGACTGTCAGGGAAGCCCAGCTTTGAGGTGGGGGCACATTAGTTCTGGGAAATATCTTTGATCATTTGGATTTTTTTGGAAGGGTCCGGCACTCAGGGACAAAGTCCCTGCAGGAAAACACCGGCCATTTTCGCTGGGAAGGAAAAGTGTCCAGCCCAGGATCCTGCTGTCACTCTGAAGGGTTCCCTTGGGACTGTCAGGGTAGCACAGGTTAGAGGTGGGGGCCGGTTGGGTCTGGGACAGTATCCTTAATTGTTTGGATTTTTTTTGGAGGCATCCGGCTACTCAGGGCCCTAGGCCCTTGGAGACAAACACCGGCCCTATTCCCTGTTAAGGAAAAGTTGCCAGCCCTGGTTGCTGATGTCAGTTTGTAGGGTTCCTTTGGGCCTGTCAGGGCAGCACAAGTTTCTGGTGGGGGCAGATTAACTCTGGGACATATCCTTAATTGTTTGGATTTTTTGGAGGCGGCCAGCCACTAAAGGCCAAAGGCCCTTGGAGACAAACACCAGCCGTATTCCCTTTTAAGGAAAACTTTCCAGCCCTGTTGCTGATGTCAGTTTGTAGGGTTCCCTTTGGACTGTCAGGGCAGCACAAATTTGAGGTGGGGGCAGGTTGGGTCTGGGACATATCTTTAATCGTTTGGTTTTTTGGAGGCGGCCAGCCACTCAAGGCCACAGGCTCCTCAAGAAAAAGACCACCCATTTTCCCTGTGAAGGAAAAGTTGCCAAGGCAGGTTCCTGATGTCAGTTTTAGGGTTCCCTTGGGACTGTCAAGGTAGCACAGTTTTGAGGTGGGGGCAGGTTAGGTCTGGGACATATCTTTAATCGTTTGGAGATTTTGGAGGCGGCCGGCCACTCTGGGACACAGGCTCCTGAAGAAAAACACTAGCCCTTTTCCCTGTGAAGGAAAAGTTGGCCAGCCCAGGTTCCTCATGTCAGTTTATAGCGTTCTCTTGGGACTGTCAGGGCAGCACAAGTTTGTGGTGGGGGCAGATTTGGTCTGGGACATATCTTTAATCGTTTGGATTTTTTGGAGGCGGCCGGCCACTAAAGGCCACAGGCTCCTCGAGAAAAAGACCGCTCCTTTTCCTGAAGGGAAAGTTGCTGGTACAGGGTGCTGATGTCTGCATGTAGAGTTCCCGTTGGACTGTCAAGGCAGCCGAGGTTTGAGGTGGGGCAGGTTATGTCTGGGAAATATCTGTAGTCATTTGGATTTTTTGGAGGCGTCCGGCCACTCAGGGAGAAAGGCCCCTGCAGGAAAACACTGGCCCTTTTCCCTGTTAAGGAAAAGTGTCCAGCCCAGGTTCCTGCTGTCACTTTGTAGGTTTTCCTAGGGACTGTCGGGGCAGCACAAATTTGAGGTGGGGGCAGGTTGGGTCTGGGAAATATCTTTAATCATTTGGATATTTTGGAGGCGTCCGGCCACTCTGGGACCCAGGCTTCTGAAGACAAACACTGGCCCTTTTCCCTTTGAACGAAAAGTTGCCAGCCCAGGTTCCTCATGTCAGTTTATAGCGTTCTCTTGGGACTGTCAGGGCAGCAAACGTTTGTGGTGGGGGCAGGTTAGGTCTGGGACATATCTTTAATCGTTTGGATTTTTTGGAGGCGGCCAGCCACTAAAGGCCAAAGGCCCTTGGAGAGAAACACCGGCCGTATTCCCCTTTTAAGGAAAAGTTTCCAGCCCTGGTTGCTGATGTCAGTTTGTAGGGTTCCCTTTGGACTGTCAGGGCAGCACAAATTTGAGGTGGGGGCAGGTTGGGTCTGGGACATATCTTTAATCGTTTGGTTTTTTGGAGGCGGCCAGCCACTCAAGGCCACAGGCTCCTCAAGAAAAAGACCACCCATTTTCCCTGTGAAGGAAAAGTTGCCAAGGCAGGTTCCTGATGTCAGTTTTAGGGTTCCCTTGGGACTGTCAAGGTAGCACAGTTTTGAGGTGGGGGCAGGTTAGGTCTGGGAAATATCTTTAATCATTTGGATTTTTTGGAGGCGGCCGGCCACTAAAGGCCACAGGCTCCTCGAGAAAAAGACCGCTCCTTTTCCCTGTAAGGAAAAGTTGCTGATCCAGGTTGCTAATGTCGGCATGTAGAGTTCCTGTTGGACTGTCAAGGCAGCAGAGGTTTGAGGTGGGGGCAGGTTATGTCTGGGAAATATCTTTAGTCATTTGGATTTTTTGGAGGCGTCCGGCCACTCAAGGCCACAGACCCTTGGAGACAAACACCCGGCCGTATTCCCTTTTAAGGAAAAGTTGCCAGCCCTGGTTGCTGATGTCAGTTTGTAGGGTTCCCTTGGGACTGTCAGGGCAGCACAAATTTGAGGTGGGGGCAGGTTGGGTCTGGGAAATATCTTTAATCGTTTGGTTTTTTGGAGGCGGCCAGCCACTCAAGGCCACAGACCCTTGGAGACAAACACCGGCCCTTTTCCCTGTGAAGGAAAAGTTGCCAGACCTGGTTGCTGATGTCAATTTGTAGGGTTCCCTTGGGACTGTCAGGGAAGCACAGGTTTTGAGGTTGGGGCAGGTTGGGTCTCGGACATATCCTTAATCATTTGGATTTTTGGAGGCGGCCGGCCAGTCAAGGCCAAAGGCCCCTTCAGACAAACACTGGCCATTTTTTCTTGGAAAGATATAAGGTCAGCCTGGTTCCTGCTGTCAGTTTGTAGGGTCCCTTGGGACTGTCAGGGAAGCACAGGTTTTGAGGTTGGGGCAGGTTGGGTCTGGGACATATCATTAATCGTTTGGAATTTAGGAGGCCGCTGGCCACTCCAGGCCACATGCCCCGAGAGACAAACACCGGCCCTTTTCCCTTTGATGGAAAAGTTGCCAGCCCAGGTTCCTCATGTCAGTTTATAGCGTTCTCTTGGGACTGTCAGGGCAGCACACGTTTGTGGTGGGGGCAGGTTAGGTCTGGGACATATCTTTAATCGTTTGGATTTTTTGGAGGCGGCCGGCCACTAAAGGCCAAAGGCCCTTGGAGACAAACACCGGCCGTATTCCCTTTTAAGGAAAAGTTGCCAGCCCAGGTTCCTGATATCAGTTAGTAGAGTTCTCTTGAGACTGTCGGGGCAGCACAAATTTGAGGTGGGGCAGGTTGGGTCTGGACATATCTTTAATCGTTTGGTTTTTTGGAGGCGGCCAGCCACTCAAGGCCACAGGCTCCTCAAAAAAAGGACCGGTCCTTGTCCCTGTAAGGAAAAGTTGCCGGTCCAGGTTGCTGATGTCTGCAGGTAGAGTTCCCTTGGGACTGTCAGGGCAGCACAGTTTTGAGGTGGGGGCAGGTTAGGTCTGGGAAATATCTTTAATAGTTTGGATTTTTTGGAGGCGTCTCGGCCACTCAGGGAGAAAGGCCCCTGCAGTAAAACACCGGCCCGTTTTCCCTGGGAAGGAAAAGTGTCCAGCCCTTGTTGCTGATGTCAGTTGGTAGGGTTCCCTTTGGACTGTCAGGGCAGCCCAGGTTTGAGGTGGGGGCCGGTTGGGTCTGGGATATATCCTTAATTGTTTGGATTTTTTTGGAGGCATCCGGCTACTCAGGGCCCCAGACCCTTGGAGACAAACACCGGCCGTATTCCCTGTTAAGGAAAAGTTGCCAGCCCTGGTTGCTGATGACAGTTTGTAGGGTTCCCTTGGGACTGTCAGGGCAGCACAGGTTTGAAGTGGGGGCAGGTTGGGTCTGGGACATATCTTTAATCGTTTGGATATTTTGGAGGCGGCCGGCCAACCTGGGACCCCGGCTCCTAAGACAACACCGGCCCTTTTCCCTTTGAACGAAAGTTGCCAGACCAGCTTCCTGATGTCAGTCAGTAGAGTTCTCATGAGACTGTCTGGGCAGACCAAATTTGAGGTGGGGGCAGGTTGGGTCTGGGACATATCTTTAATCATTTGGATTTTTTTGGAGGCAGCCGGCCACTCTGGGACACCGGCTCCTGAAGAAAAACACCAGCCCTTTTCCCTGTGAAGGAAAAGTTGCCAGCCCAGGTTCCTCATGTCAGTTTATACCGTTCTCTTGGGACTGTCAGGGCAGCACAAGTTTGTGGTGGGGGCAGATTTGGTCTGGGACATATCTTTAATCGTTTGGATTTTTTGGAGGCGGCCGGCCACTCAGGGACAAAGGCCCCTGCAGGAAGACACGAGCAATTTTTTCTAGGAAAGAAATATGGTCCGCCCAGATTCCTGATGTCAGCAGGTAGGGTTCCCTTGGGACTGTCAGGGAAGCCCAGCTTTGAGGTGGGGGCACATTAGTTCTGGGAAATATCTTTGATCATTTGGATTTTTTGGAAGGGTCCAGCCACTCAGGGACAAAGTCCCTGCAGGAAAACACCGGCCATTTTCGCTGGGAAGGAAAAGTGTCCAGCCAGGATCCTGCTGTCACTTTGAAGGGTTCCCTTGGGACTGTCAGGGTAGCACAGGTTAGAGGTGGGGGCCGGTTGGGTCTGGGACATATCCTTAATTGTTTGGATTTTTTGGGGGCATCCGGCTACTCAGGGCCCCAGGTCCTTGGAGACAAACACCGGCCTTATTCCCTGTGAAGGAAAAGTTGCCAGTCCAGGTTCCTCATGTCAGTTTATAACGTTCTCTGGGGCTGTCAGGGCAGCACAAGTTTGTGGTGGGGGCAGATTTGGTCTGGGACATATCTTTAATCATTTGGATTTTTTGGAGGCAGCCGGCCACTCTGGGACACCAGCTCCTGAAGAAAAACACCGGCCCTTTTCCCTTTGAACGAAAAGTTGCCAGACCAGCTTCCTGATGTCAGTCAGTAGAGTTCTCATGAGACTGTCGGGGCAGACCAAATTTGAGGTGGGGGCAGGTTGGGTCTGGGACATATCTTTAATCGTTTGGATTTTTTGGAGGCAGCCGGCCACTCTGGGACACCGGCTCCTGAAGAAAAACACCAGCCCTTTTCCCTGTGAAGGAAAAGTTGCCAGCCCAGGTTCCTCATGTCAGTTTATAGCGTTCTCTTGGGACTGTCAGGGCAGCACAAGTTTGTGGTGGGGGCAGATTTGGTCTGGGACATATCTTTAATCGTTTGGATTTTTTGGAGGCGGCCGGCCACTCTGGGACAAAGGCCCCTGCAGGAAGACACGAGCAATTTTTTCTAGGAAAGAAATATGGTCCGCCCAGATTCCTGATGTCAGCAGGTAGGGTTCCCTTGGGACTGTCAGGGAAGCCCAGCTTTGAGGTGGGGGCACATTAGTTCTGGGAAATATCTTTGATCATTTGGATTTTTTGGAAGGGTCCAGCCACTCAGGGACAAAGTCCCTGCAGGAAAACACCGGCCATTTTCGCTGGGAAGGAAAAGTGTCCAGCCCAGGATCCTGCTGTCACTTTGAAGGGTTCCCTTGGGACTGTCAGGGTAGCACAGGTTAGAGGTGGGGGCCGGTTGGGTCTGGGACATATCCTTAATTGTTTGGATTTTTTGAGGGCATCCGGCTACTCAGGGCCCCAGGTCCTTGGAGACAAACACCGGCCTTATTCCCTGTTAAGGAAAAGTTGCCAGCCCTGGTTGCTGATGTCAGTTTGTAGGGTTCCCTTGGGACTGTCAGGGCAGCACAAATTTGAGGTGGGGGCAGGTTGGGTCTGGGAAATATCTTTAATCGTTTGGATTTTTTGGAGGCGGCCGGCCACTCAAAGCCACAGGCTCCTCGAGAAAAAGACCGCTCCTTTTCCCTTTAAGGAAAAGTTGCCGGTCCAGGTTGCTGATGTCTGCATGTAGAGTTCCCGTTGGACTGTCAAGGCAGCACAGTTTTGAGGTGGGGGCAGGTTGGGTCTGGGAAATATCTTTAATCATTTGGATTTTTTGGAGGCGTCCGGCCACTCAATGCCAAAGGTCCTTGGAGAAAAACACAGGCCGTATTCCCAGTTAAGGAACAGTTGCCAGCCCTGGTTGCTGATGTCAGTTTGTAGGGTTCCCTTGGGACTGTCAGGGCAGCACAGGTTTGAGGTGGGGGTAGGTTGGGTCTGGGACATATCCTTCATCGTTTGGATATTTTGGAGGCGGCCGGCCACTCTGGGACCCAGGCTCCTGAAGACAAACACCGGCCCTTTTCCCTTTGAACGAAAAGTTGCCAGACCAGGTTGCTGATGTCAGTTCGTAGAGTTGTCTTGAGACTGTCGGGGCAGCACAAATTTGAGGTGGGGGCAGGTTGGGTCTGGGACATATCTTTAATCGTTTGGATTTTTTGGAGGCAGCCGGCCACTCTGGGACACCGGCTCCTGAAGAAAAACACCAGCCCTTTTCCCTGTGAAGGAAAAGTTGCCAGCCCAGGTTCCTCATGTCAGTTTATACCGTTCTCTTGGGACTGTCAGGGCAGCACAAGTTTCTGGTGGGGGCAGATTAACTCTGGGACATATCATTAATCGTTTGGATTTTTGGAGGCATCCGGCTACTCAGGGACAAAGGCCCTTGGAGACAAACACCGGCCCTATTCCCTGTGAACGAAAAGTTGCCAGCCCCTGTTGCTGATGTCAGTTGGTAGGGTTCCCTTTGGACTGTCAGGGCAGCACAGGTTTGAGGTGGGGGCAGGTTGGGTCTGGGACATATCCTTCATCGTTTGGATTTTTTTACCGGCGGCGGGCCACTCAAGGCCAAAGGCTCCTCAAGAAAAAGACCACCCATTTTCCCTGTGAAGGAAAAGTTGCCAAGGCAGGTTCCTGATGTCAGTTTTAGGGTTCCCTTGGGACTGTCAATTCAGCACAAACTTGAGGTGGGGGCAGGTTGGGTCTGGGAAATATCTTTAATCGTTTGGATTTTTGGAGGTGTCCGGCCAGTCAAGGCCAAAGGCCCCTTCAGACAAACACTGTCCATTTTTTCTTGGAAAGATATAAGGTCAGCCCTGGTTCCTGCTGTCAGTTTGTAGGGTTCCCTTGGGACTGTCAGGGAAGCACATGTTTTGAGGTGGGGGCAGGTTGGGTCTGGGACATATGCTTAATCATTTGGATTTTTGGAGGCGGCCGGCCACTCAGGGCCACAGGCCCCGAGAGACAAACACTGGCCTTTTTCCCTGTGAAGGAAAAGTTGCCAGTCCAGGTTCCTCATGTCAGTTTATAGCGTTCTCTGGGGCTGTCAGGGCAGCACAAGTTTGTGGTGGGGGCAGATTTGGTCTGGGACATATCTTTAATCATTTGGATTTTTTGGAGGCAGCCGGCCACTCTGGGACACCAGCTCCTGAAGAAAAACACCGGCCCTTTTCCCTTTGAACGAAAAGTTGCCAGACCAGCTTCCTGATGTCAGTCAGTAGAGTTCTCATGAGACTGTCGGGGCAGACCAAATTTGAGGTGGGGGCAGGTTGGGTCTGGGACATATCTTTAATCATTTGGATTTTTTGGAGGCAGCCGGCCACTCTGGGACACTGGCTCCTGAAGAAAAACACCAGCCCTTTTCCCTGTGAAGGAAAAGTTGCCAGCCCAGGTTCCTCATGTCAGTTTATAGCGTTCTCTTGGGACTGTCAGGGCAGCACAAGTTTGTGGTGGGGGGCAGGTTGGGTCTGGGACATATCCTACATCGTTTGGATTTTTTGGAGGCGGCCGGCCACTCTGGGACAAAGGCCCCTGCAGGAAGACACGAGCAATTTTTTCTAGGAAAGAAATATGGTTCGCCCAGATTCCTGATGTCAGCAGGTAGGGTTCCCTTGGGACTGTCAGGGAAGCCCAGCTTTGAGGTGGGGGCACATTAGTTCTGGGAAATATCTTTGATCATTTGGATTTTTTGGAAGGGTCCGGCCACTCAGGGACAAAGTCCCTGCAGGAAAACACCGGCCATTTTCGCTGGGAAGGAAAAGTGTCCAGCCCAGGATCCTGCTGTCACTTTGAAGGGTTCCCTTGGGACTGTCAGGGTAGCACAGGTTAGAGGTGGGGGCCGGTTGGGTCTGGGACATATCCTTAACTGTTTGGATTTTTTGGGGGCATCCAGCTACTCAGGGCCCCAGGTCCTTGGAGACAAACACCGGCCTTATTCCCTGTTAAGGAAAAGTTGCCAGCCCTGGTTGCTGAAGTCAGTTTGTAGGGTTCCCTTGGGACTGTCAGGGCAGCACAAATTTGAGGTGGGGGCAGGTTGGGTCTGGGACATATCTTTAATCGTTTGGAGATTTTGGAGGCGGCCGCCCACTCTTGGACAAAGGTTCCTGAAGACAAACACCGGCCCTTTTACCCTGTGAAGGAAAAGTTGCTGGTACAGGTTGCTGATGTCTGCAGGTAGAGTTCCTTGGGACTGTCAAGGTAGCAGAGTTTTGAGGTGGGGGCAGGTTAGGTCTGGGAAATATCTTTAATCGTTTGGATTTTTTGGAGGCGGCCGGCCACTCAAAGCCACAGGCTCCTCGAGAAAAAGACCGCTCCTTTTCCCTTTAAGGAAAAGTTGCCGGTCCAGGTTGCTGATGTCTGCATGTAGAGTTCCCGTTGGACTGTCAAGGCAGCACAGTTTTGAGGTGGAGGCAGGTTGGGTCTGGGACATATCCTTAATTGTTTGGAATTTTGGAGGCATCCGGCTACTCAGGGCCCCAGGTCCTTGGAGACAAACACCGGCCTTATTCCCTGTTAAGGAAAAGTTGCCAGCCCTGGTTGCTGATGTCAGTTTGTAGGGTTCCCTTGGGACTGTCAGGGCAGCACAAATTTGAGGTGGGGGCAGGTTGGGTCTGGGACATATCCTTCATCGTTTGGATATTTTGGAGGCGGCCGGCCACTCTGGGACCCAGGCTCCTGAAGACAAACACCGGCCCTTTTCCCTTTGAACGAAAAGTTGCCAGCCCAGGTTGCTGATGTCAGTTCGTAGAGTTGTCTTGAGACTGTCGGGGCAGCACAAATTTGAGGTGGGGGCAGGTTGGGTCTGGGACATATCTTTAATCGTTTGGATTTTTTGGAGGCAGCCGGCCACTCTGGGACACCGGCTCCTGAAGAAAAACACCAGCCCTTTTCCCTGTGAAGGAAAAGTTGCCAGCCCAGGTTCCTCATGTCAGTTTATAGCGTTCTCTTGGGACTGTCAGGGCAGCACAAGTTTGTGGTGGGGGCAGATTTGGTCTGGGACATATCTTTAATCGTTTGAAGATTTTGGAGGCGGCCGGCCACTCTGGGACAAAGGTTCCTGAAGACAAACACCGGCCCTTTTCCCTGTGACGGAAAAGTTGCCAGCCCAGGTTCCTCTTGTCAGTTTATAGCGTTCTCTTGGGACTGTCAGGGCAGCACAAGTTTCTGGTGGGGGCAGATTAACTCTGGGACATATCATTAATCGTTTGGATTTTTGGAGGCATCCGGCTACTCAGGGACAAAGGCCCTTGGAGACAAACACCGGCCCTATTCCCTGTTAAGGAAAAGTTGCCAGCCCCTGTTGCTGATGTCAGTTGGTAGGGTTCCCTTTGGACTGTCAGGGCAGCACAGGTTTGAGGTGGGGGCAGGTTGGGTCTGGGACATATCCTTCATCGTTTGGTTTTTTTGCAGGCGGCGGGCCACTCAAGGCCAAAGGCTCCTCAAGAAAAAGACCACCCATTTTCCCTGTGAAGGAAAAGTTGCCAAGGCAGGTTCCTGATGTCAGTTTTAGGGTTCCCTTGGGACTGTCAAGGCAGCACAAACTTGAGGTGGGGGCAGGTTAGGTCTGGGAAATATCTTTAATCATTTGGATTTTTGGGAGGCGGCCGGCCACTAAAGGCCACAGGCTCCTCGAGAAAAAGACCGCTCCTTTTCCCTGTAAGGAAAAGTTGCTGGTCCAGGTTGCTGATGTCTGCATGTAGAGTTCCTGTTGGACTGTCAAGGCAGCAGAGGTTTGAGGTGGGGGCAGGTTATGTCTGGGAAATATCTTTAGTCATTTGGATTTTTTGGAGGCGTCCGGCCACTCAGGGAGAAAGGCCCCTGCAGGAAACCACCGGCCCTTTTCCCTGTTAAGGAAAAGGGTCCAACCCAGCTTCCCGCTGTCACTTTGTAGGTTTTCCTAGGGACTGTCGGGGCAGCACAAATTTGACGTGGGGGCAGGTTGGGTCTGGGAAATATCTTTAATCATTTGGATTTTTTGGAGGCGTCCGGCCACTCAAGGCCAAAGGCCCTTGGAGACAAACACCGGCCCTTTTCCCTGTGAAGGAAAAGTTGCCAGCCCTGGTTGCTGATGTCAGTTTGTAGGGTTCCCTTGGGACTGTCAGGGCAGCACAGGTTTGAGGTGGGGGCAGGTTGGGTCTGGGAAATATCTTTAATCGTTTGGATTTTTGGAGGTGTCCGGCCAGTCAAGGCCAAAGGCCCCTTCAGACAAACACTGTCCATTTTTTCTTGGAAAGATATAAGGTCAGCCCTGGTTCCTGCTGTCAGTTTGTAGGGTTCCCTTGGGACAGTCAGGGAAGCACAGGTTTTGAGGTGGGGGCAGGTTGGGTCTGGGACATATGCTTAATCATTTGGATTTTTGGAGGCGGCCGGCCACTCAGGGCCACAGGCCCCGAGAGACAAACACTGGCCCTTTTCCCTGTGAAGGAAAAGTTGCCAGTCCAGGTTCCTCATGTCAGTTTATAGCGTTCTCTGGGGCTGTCAGGGCAGCACAAGTTTGTGGTGGGGGCAGATTTGGTCTGGGACATATCTTTAATCGTTTGGATTTTTTGGAGGCAGCCGGCCACTCTGGGACACCAGCTCCTGAAGAAAAACACCGGCCCTTTTCCCTTTGAACGAAAAGTTGCCAGACCAGCTTCCTGATGTCAGTCAGTAGAGTTCTCATGCGACTGTCGGGGCAGACCAAATTTGAGGTGGGGGCAGGTTGGGTCTGGGACATATCTTTAATCATTTGGATTTTTTGGAGGCAGCCGGCCACTCAGGGACACCAGCTCCTGAAGAAAAACACCAGCCCTTTTCCCTGTGAAGGAAAAGTTGCCAAGGCAGGTTCCTGATGTCAGTTTGTAGGGTTCCCTTGGGACTGTCAGGGCAGCACAAATTTGAGGTGGGGGCAGGTTGGGTCTGGGACATATCTTTAATCGTTTGGATTTTTTGGAGGCAGCCGGCCACTCAGGGACAAAGGCCCCTGCAGGAAGACACGAGCAATTTTTTCTAGGAAAGAAATATGGTCCGCCCAGATTCCTGATGTCAGCAGGTAGGGTTCCCTTGGGACTGTCAGGGAAGCCCAGCTTTGAGGTGGGGGCACATTAGTTCTGGGAAATATCTTTGATCATTTGGATTTTTTGGAAGGGTCCGGCCACTCAGGGACAAAGTCCCTGCAGGAAAACACCGGCCATTTTCGCTGGGAAGGAAAAGTGTCCAGCCCAGGATCCTGCTGTCACTTTGAAGGGTTCCCTTGGGACTGTCAGGGTAGCACAGGTTAGAGGTGGGGGCCGGTTGGGTCTGGGACATATCCTTAATTGTTTGGAATTTTGGAGGCATCCGGCTACTCAGGGCCCCAGGTCCTTGGAGACAAACACCGGCCTTATTCCCTGTTAAGGAAAAGTTGCCAGCCCTGGTTGCTGATGTCAGTTTGTAGGGTTCCCTTGGGACTGTCAGGGCAGCACAGGTTTGAGGTGGGGGTAGGTTGGGTCTGGGACATATCCTTCATCGTTTGGATATTTTGGAGGCGGCCGGCCACTCTGGGACCCAGGCTCCTGAAGACAAACACCGGCCCTTTTCCCTTTGAACGAAAAGTTGCTAGACCAGGTTGCTGATGTCAGTTAGTAGAGTTCTCTTGAGACTGTCAGGGCAGCACAAATTTGAGGTGTGGGCAGGTTGGTCTGGGACATATCTTTAATCGTTTGGAGATTTTGGAGGCGGCTGGCCACTCTGGGACAAAGGTTCCTGAAGACAAACACCGGCCCTTTTCCCTGTGACGGAAAAGTTGCCAGCCCAGGTTCCTCTTGTCAGTTTATAGCGTTCTCTTGGGACTGTCAGGGCAGCACAAGTTTCTGGTGAGGGCAGATTAACTCTGGGACATAACATTAATCGTTTGGATTTTTTGGAGGCATCCGGCTACTCAGGGACAAAGGCCCTTGGAGACAAACACCGGCCCTATTCCCTGTTAAGGAAAAGTTGCCAGCCCTGGTTGCTGATGTCAGCAGGTAGGGTTCCCTTGGGACTGTCAGGGCAGCACAGGTTTGAGGTGGGGGCAGGTTGGGTCTGGGACATATCCTTAATCATTTGGATTTTTGGAGGCGGCCGGCCACTCAGGGCCACGGGCCCCGAGAGACAAACACCGGCCCATTTCCCTGTGAAGGAAAAGTTGCCAGCCCAGGTTCCTCATGTCAGTTTATAGCGTTCTCTTGGGACTGTCAGGGCAGCACAAGTTTGTGGTGGGGGCAGGTTAGGTCTGGGACATATCTTTAATCGTTTGGATTTTTTGGAGGCGGCCGGCCACTAAAGGCCACAGGCTCCTCGAGAAAAAGACCGCTCCTTTTCCCTGTAAGGGAAAGTTGCTGGTCGAGGTTGCTGATGTCTGCATGTAGAGTTCCCGTTGGACTGTCAAGGCAGCAGAGGTTTGAGGTGGGGGCAGGTTATGTCTGGGAAATATCTTTAGTCATTTGGATTTTTTGGAGGCGTCCGGCCACTCAGGGAGAAAGGCCCCTGCAGGAAACCACCGGCCCTTTTCCCTGTTAAGGAAAAGTGTCCAGCCCAGGTTCCTGCTGTCACTTTGTAGGTTTTCCTAGGGACTGTCGGGGCAGCACAAATTTGAGGTTGGGCAGGTTGGGTCTGGGACATATCTTTAATCATTTGGATTTTTTGGAGGCGTCCGGTCACTCAAGGCCACAGGCCCTTGGAGACAAACACCGGCCCTTTTCCCTGTTAAGGAAAAGTTGCCAGACCTGGTTGCTGATGTCAGTTTGTAGGGTTCCCTTGGGACTGTCAGGGAAGCACAGGTTTGAGGTGGGGGCAGGTTGGGTCTGGGAAATATCTTTAATCGTTTGGATTTTTGTAGGCGTCCGGCCAGTCAAGGCCAAAGGCCCCTTCAGACAAACACTGGCCATTTTTTCTTGGAAAGATATAAGGTCAGCCCTGGTTCCTGCTGTCACTTTGTAGGGTTCCCTTGGGACTGTCAGGGAAGCACAGGTTTTGAGGTGGGGGCAGGTTGGGTCTGGGACATATCCTTAATCATTTGGATTTTTGGAGGCAGCCGGCCACTCCAGGCTACAGGCCCCGAGAGACAAACACCAGCCCTTTTCCCTTTGAAGGAAAAGTTGCCAGCCCAGGTTCCTCATGTCAGTTTATAGCGTTCTCTTGGGACTGTCAGGGCAGCACATGTAAGAGGTGGGGGAATGTTGGGTCTGGGACCTATCCTTCGTCGTTTGGATTTTTTGGAGGCGGCCGGCCACTCAAGGCCAAAGGCTCATGGAGAAAAAGACAACACATTTTCCCTGTGAAGGAAAAGTTTCCAGGGCAGGTTCCTCTTGTCAGTTTTTAGAGTTCCCTTGGGACTGTCACGGAAGCAGAGGTTTGAGGTGGGGGCCGGTTGGGTCTGGGACATATCCTTAATTGTTTGGATTTTTTGGAGGCGTCCGGCTACTCAGGGACAAAGGCCCTTGGAGACAAACACCGGCCGTATTCCCTGTGAAGGAAAAGTTGCCAGCCCTGGTTGCTGATGTCAGTTTGTAGGGTTCCCTTTGGACTGTCAGGGCAGCACAGGTTTGAGGTGGGGGCAGGTTGGGTCTGGGACATATCCTTAATTGTTTGGATATTTTGGAGGCGGCCGGCCACTCTGGGACCCAGGCTCCTGAAGACAAACACCGGCCCTTTTCCCTTTGAACGAAAAGTTGCCAGCCCAGGTTGCTGATGTCAGTTAGTAGAGTTCTCTTGAGACTGTCGGGGCAGCACAAATTTGAGGTGGGGGCAGGTTGGGTCTGGGACATATCTTTAATCGTTTGGATTTTTTGGAGGCAGCCGGCCACTCTGGGACACAGGCTCCTGAAGAAAAACACCAGCCCTTTTCCCTGTGAAGGAAAAGTTGCCAGCCCAGGTTCCTCATGTCAGTTTATAGCGTTCTCTTGGGACTGTCAGGGCAGCACAAGTTTGTGGTGGGGGCAGATTTGATCTGGGACATATCTTTAATCGTTTGGATTTTTTGGAGGCGGCCGGGCCACTCTGGGACAAAGGCCACTGCAGGAAGACATGAGCAATTTTTTCTAGGAAAGAAATATGGTCCGCCCAGATTCCTGATGTCAGCAGGTAGGGTTCCCTTGGGACTGTCAGGGAAGCCCAGCTTTGAGGTGGGGGCACATTAGTTCTGGGAAATATCTTTGATCATTTGGATTTTTTTGGAAGGGTCCGGCCACTCAGGGACAAAGTCCCTGCAGGAAAACACCGGCCATTTTCGCTGGGAAGGAAAAGTGTCCAGCCCAGGATCCTGCTGTCACTCTGAAGGGTTCCCTTGGGACTGTCAGGGTAGCACAGGTTAGAGGTGGGGGCCGGTTGGGTCTGGGACATATCCTTAATTGTTTGGATTTTTTGGAGGCATCCGGCTACTCAGGGCCCTAGGCCCTTGGAGACAAACACCGGCCCTATTCCCTGTTAAGGAAAAGTTGCCAGCCCTGGTTGCTGATGTCAGTTTGTAGGGTTCCTTTGGGCCTGTCAGGGCAGCACAAGTTTCTGGTGGGGGCAGATTAACTCTGGGACATATCCTTAATTGTTTGGATTTTTTGGAGGTGGCCAGCCACTAAAGGCCAAAGGCCCTTGGAGACAAACACCAGCCGTATTCCCTTTTAAGGAAAACTTTCCAGCCCTGGTTGCTGATGTCAGTTTGTAGGGTTCCCTTTGGACTGTCAGGGCAGCACAAATTTGAGGTGGGGGCAGGTTGGGTCTGGGACATATCTTTAATCGTTTGGTTTTTTGGAGGCGGCCAGCCACTCAAGGCCACAGGCTCCTCAAGAAAAAGACCACCCATTTTCCCTGTGAAGGAAAAGTTGCCAAGGCAGGTTCCTGATGTCAGTTTTAGGGTTCCCTTGGGACTGTCAAGGTAGCACAGTTTTGAGGTGGGGGCAGGTTAGGTCTGGGACATATCTTTAATCGTTTGGAGATTTTGGAGGCGGCCGGCCACTCTGGGACACAGGCTCCTGAAGAAAAACACTAGCCCTTTTCCCTGTGAAGGAAAAGTTGCCAGCCCAGGTTCCTCATGTCAGTTTATAGCGTTCTCTTGGGACTGTCAGGGCAGCACAAGTTTGTGGTGGGGGCAGATTTGGTCTGGGACATATCTTTAATCGTTTGGATTTTTTGGAGGCGGCCGGCCACTAAAGGCCACAGGCTCCTCGAGAAAAAGACCGCTCCTTTTCCCTGTAAGGGAAAGTTGCTGGTCGAGGTTGCTGATGTCTGCATGTAGAGTTCCCGTTGGACTGTCAAGGCAGCCGAGGTTTGAGGTGGGGGCAGCTTATGTCTGGGAAATATCTTTAGTCATTTGGATTTTTTGGAGGCGTCCGGCCACTCAGGGAGAAAGGCCCCTGCAGGAAAACACTGGCCCTTTTCCCTGTTAAGGAAAAGTGTCCAGCCCAGGTTCCTGCTGTCACTTTGTAGGTTTTCCTAGGGACTGTCGGGGCAGCACAAATTTGAGGTGGGGGCAGGTTGGGTCTGGGAAATATCTTTAATCATTTGGATATTTTGGAGGCGTCCGGCCACTCTGGGACCCAGGCTTCTGAAGACAAACACTGGCCCTTTTCCCTTTGAACGAAAAGTTGCCAGCCCAGGTTCCTCATGTCAGTTTATAGCGTTCTCTTGGGACTGTCAGGGCAGCAAACGTTTGTGGTGGGGGCAGGTTAGGTCTGGGACATATCTTTAATCGTTTGGATTTTTTGGAGGCGGCCAGCCACTAAAGGCCAAAGGCCCTTGGAGAGAAACACCGGCCGTATTCCCTGTGAAGGAAAAGTTTCCAGCCCTGGTTGCTGATGTCAGTTTGTAGGGTTCCCTTTGGACTGTCAGGGCAGCACAAATTTGAGGTGGGGGCAGGTTGGGTCTGGGACATATCTTTAATCGTTTGGTTTTTTGGAGGCGGCCAGCCACTCAAGGCCACAGGCTCCTCAAGAAAAAGACCACCCATTTTCCCTGTAAGGAAAAGTTGCTGGTCCAGGTTGCTGATGTCTGCATGTAGAGTTCCTGTTGGACTGTCAAGGCAGCAGAGGTTTGAGGTGGGGGCAGGTTATGTCTGGGAAATATCTTTAGTCATTTGGATTTTTTGGAGGCGTCCGGCCACTCAGGGAGAAAGGCCCCTGCAGGAAACCACCGGCCCTTTTCCCTGTTAAGGAAAAGGGTCCAACCCAGGTTCCCGCTGTCACTTTGTAGGTTTTCCTAGGGACTGTCGGGGCAGCACAAATTTGACGTGGGGGCAGGTTGGGTCTGGGAAATATCTTTAATCATTTGGATTTTTTGGAGGCGTCCGGCCACTCAAGGCCAAAGGCCCTTGGAGACAAACACCGGCCCTTTTCCCTGTGAAGGAAAAGTTGCCAGCCCTGGTTGCTGATGTCAGTTTGTAGGGTTCCCTTGGGACTGTCAGGGCAGCACAGGTTTGAGGTGGGGGCAGGTTGGGTCTGGGAAATATCTTTAATCGTTTGGATTTTTGGAGGTGTCCGGCCAGTCAAGGCCAAAGGCCCCTTCAGACAAACACTGTCCATTTTTTCTTGGAAAGATATAAGGTCAGCCCTGGTTCCTGCTGTCAGTTTGTAGGGTTCCCTTGGGACTGTCAGGGAAGCACAGGTTTTGAGGTGGGGGCAGGTTGGGTCTGGGACATATGCTTAATCATTTGGATTTTTGGAGGCGGCCGGCCACTCAGGGCCACAGGCCCCGAGAGACAAACACTGGCCCTTTTCGCTGTGAAGGAAAAGTTGCCAGTCCAGGTTCCTCATGTCAGTTTATAGCGTTCTCTGGGGCTGTCAGGGCAGCACAAGTTTGTGGTGGGGGCAGATTTGGTCTGGGACATATCTTTAATCGTTTGGATTTTTTGGAGGCAGCCGGCCACTCTGGGACACAGCTCCTGAAGAAAAACACCGGCCCTTTTCCCTTTGAACGAAAAGTTGCCAGACCAGCTTCCTGATGTCAGTCAGTAGAGTTCTCATGCGACTGTCGGGGCAGACCAAATTTGAGGTGGGGGCAGGTTGGGTCTGGGACATATCTTTAATCATTTGGATTTTTTGGAGGCAGCCGGCCACTCTGGGACACCAGCTCCTGAAGAAAAACACCAGCCCTTTTCCCTGTGAAGGAAAAGTTGCCAAGGCAGGTTCCTGATGTCAGTTTGTAGGGTTCCCTTGGGACTGTCAGGGCAGCACAAATTTGAGGTGGGGGCAGGTTGGGTCTGGGACATATCTTTAATCGTTTGGATTTTTTGGAGGCAGCCGGCCACTCAGGGACAAAGGCCCCTGCAGGAAGACACGAGCAATTTTTTCTAGGAAAGAAATATGGTCCGCCCAGATTCCTGATGTCAGCAGGTAGGGTTCCCTTGGGACTGTCAGGGAAGCCCAGCTTTGAGGTGGGGGCACATTAGTTCTGGGAAATATCTTTGATCATTTGGATTTTTTGGAAGGGTCCGGCCACTCAGGGACAAAGTCCCTGCAGGAAAACACCGGCCATTTTCGCTGGGAAGGAAAAGTGTCCAGCCCAGGATCCTGCTGTCACTTTGAAGGGTTCCCTTGGGACTGTCAGGGTAGCACAGGTTAGAGGTGGGGGCCGGTTGGGTCTGGGACATATCCTTAATTGTTTGGAATTTTGGAGGCATCCGGCTACTCAGGGCCCCAGGTCCTTGGAGACAAACACCGGCCTTATTCCCTGTTAAGGAAAAGTTGCCAGCCCTGGTTGCTGATGTCAGTTTGTAGGGTTCCCTTGGGACTGTCAGGGCAGCACAGGTTTGAGGTGGGGGTAGGTTGGGTCTGGGACATATCCTTCATCGTTTGGATATTTTGGAGGCGGCCGGCCACTCTGGGACCCAGGCTCCTGAAGACAAACACCGGCCCTTTTCCCTTTGAACGAAAAGTTGCTAGACCAGGTTGCTGATGTCAGTTAGTAGAGTTCTCTTGAGACTGTCAGGGCAGCACAAATTTGAGGTGTGGGCAGGTTGGGTCTGGGACATATCTTTAATCGTTTGGAGATTTTGGAGGCGGCTGGCCACTCTGGGACAAAGGTTCCTGAAGACAAACACCGGCCCTTTTCCCTGTGACGGAAAAGTTGCCAGCCCAGGTTCCTCTTGTCAGTTTATAGCGTTCTCTTGGGACTGTCAGGGCAGCACAAGTTTCTGGTGAGGGCAGATTAACTCTGGGACATAACATTAATCGTTTGGATTTTTTGGAGGCATCCGGCTACTCAGGGACAAAGGCCCTTGGAGACAAACACCGGCCCTATTCCCTGTTAAGGAAAAGTTGCCAGCCCTGGTTGCTGATGTCAGCAGGTAGGGTTCCCTTGGGACTGTCAGGGCAGCACAGGTTTGAGGTGGGGGCAGGTTGGGTCTGGGACATATCCTTAATCATTTGGATTTTTGGAGGCGGCCGGCCACTCAGGGCCACAGGCCCCGAGAGACAAACACCGGCCCATTTCCCTGTGAAGGAAAAGTTGCCAGCCCAGGTTCCTCATGTCAGTTTATAGCGTTCTCTTGGGACTGTCAGGGCAGCACAAGTTTGTGGTGGGGGCAGGTTAGGTCTGGGACATATCTTTAATCGTTTGGATTTTTTGGAGGCGGCCGGCCACTAAAGGCCACAGGCTCGTCAAGAAAAAGACCGCTCCTTTTCCCTGTAAGGGAAAGTTGCTGGTCGAGGTTGCTGATGTCTGCATGTAGAGTTCCCGTTGGACTGTCAAGGCAGCAGAGGTTTGAGGTGGGGGCAGGTTATGTCTGGGAAATATCTTTAGTCATTTGGATTTTTTGGAGGCGTCCGGCCACTCAGGGAGAAAGGCCCCTGCAGGAAACCACCGGCCCTTTTCCCTGTTAAGGAAAAGTGTCCAGCCCAGGTTCCTGCTGTCACTTTGTAGGTTTTCCTAGGGACTGTCGGGGCAGCACAAATTTGAGGTTGGGGCAGGTTGGGTCTGGGACATATCTTTAATCATTTGGATTTTTTGGAGGCTTCCGGTCACTCAAGGCCACAGGCCCTTGGAGACAAACACCGGCCCTTTTCCCTGTTAAGGAAAAGTTGCCAGACCTGGTTGCTGATGTCAGTTTGTAGGGTTCCCTTGGGACTGTCAGGGAAGCACAGGTTTGAGGTGGGGGCAGGTTGGGTCTGGGAAATATCTTTAATCGTTTGGATTTTTGTAGGCGTCCGGCCAGTCAAGGCCAAAGGCCCCTTCAGACAAACACTGGCCATTTTTTCTTGGAAAGATATAAGGTCAGCCCTGGTTCCTGCTGTCACTTTGTAGGGTTCCCTTGGGACTGTCAGGGAAGCACAGGTTTTGAGGTGGGGGCAGGTTGGGTCTGGGACATATCCTTAATCATTTGGATTTTTGGAGGCGGCCGGCCACTCCAGGCTACACGCCCCGAGAGACAAACACCAGCCCTTTTCCCTTTGAAGGAAAAGTTGCCAGCCCAGGTTCCTCATGTCAGTTTATAGCGTTCTCTTGGGACTGTCAGGGCAGCACATGTAAGAGGTGGGGGAATGTTGGGTCTGGGACCTATCCTTCGTCGTTTGGATTTTTTGGAGGCGGCCGGCCACTCAAGGCCAAAGGCTCATGGAGAAAAAGACAACACATTTTCCCTGTGAAGGAAAAGTTTCCAGGGCAGGTTCCTCTTGTCAGTTTTTAGAGTTCCCTTGGGACTGTCACGGAAGCAGAGGTTTGAGGTGGGGGCCGGTTGGGTCTGGGACATATCCTTAATTGTTTGGATTTTTTGGAGGCGTCCGGCTACTCAGGGACAAAGGCCCTTGGAGACAAACACCGGCCGTATTCCCTGTGAAGGAAAAGTTGCCAGCCCTGGTTGCTGATGTCAGTTTGTAGGGTTCCCTTGGGACTGTCAGGGCAGCACAGGTTTGAGGTGGGGGCAGGTTGGGTCTGGGACATATCCTTAATTGTTTGGATATTTTGGAGGCGGCCGGCCACTCTGGGACCCAGGCTCCTGAAGACAAACACCGGCCCTTTTCCCTTTGAACGAAAAGTTGCCAGCCCAGGTTGCTGATGTCAGTTAGTAGAGTTCTCTTGAGACTGTCGGGGCAGCACAAATTTGAGGTGGGGGCAGGTTGGGTCTGGGACATATCTTTAATCATTTGGATTTTTTGGAGGCAGCCGGCCACTCTGGGACACAGGCTCCTGAAGAAAAACACCAGCCCTTTTCCCTGTGAAGGAAAAGTTGCCAGCCCAGGTTCCTCATGTCAGTTTATAGCGTTCTCTTGGGACTGTCAGGGCAGCACAAGTTTGTGGTGGGGGCAGATTTGGTCTGGGACATATCTTTAATCGTTTGGATTTTTTGGAGGCGGCCGGCCACTCTGGGACAAAGGCCACTGCAGGAAGACATGAGCAATTTTTTCTAGGAAAGAAATATGGTCCGCCCAGATTCCTGATGTCAGCAGGTAGGGTTCCCTTGGGACTGTCAGGGAAGCCCAGCTTTGAGGTGGGGGCACATTAGTTCTGGGAAATATCTTTGATCATTTGGATTTTTTTGGAAGGGTCCGGCCACTCAGGGACAAAGTCCCTGCAGGAAAACACCGGCCATTTTCGCTGGGAAGGAAAAGTGTCCAGCCCAGGATCCTGCTGTCACTTTGAAGGGTTCCCTTGGGACTGTCAGGGTAGCACAGGTTAGAGGTGGGGGCCGGTTGGGTCTGGGACATATCCTTAATTGTTTGGATTTTTTGGAGGCATCCGGCTACTCAGGGCCCTAGGCCCTTGGAGACAAACACCGGCCCTATTCCCTGTTAAGGAAAAGTTGCCAGCCCTGGTTGCTGATGTCAGTTTGTAGGGTTCCTTTGGGCCTGTCAGGGCAGCACAAGTTTCTGGTGGGGGCAGATTAACTCTGGGACATATCCTTAATTGTTTGGATTTTTTGGAGGTGGCCAGCCACTAAAGGCCAAAGGCCCTTGGAGACAAACACCAGCCGTATTCCCTTTTAAGGAAAACTTTCCAGCCCTGGTTGCTGATGTCAGTTTGTAGGGTTCCCTTTGGACTGTCAGGGCAGCACAAATTTGAGGTGGGGGCAGGTTGGGTCTGGGACATATCTTTAATCGTTTGGTTTTTTGGAGGCGGCCAGCCACTCAAGGCTACAGGCTCCTCAAGAAAAAGACCACCCATTTTCCCTGTGAAGGAAAAGTTGCCAAGGCAGGTTCCTGATGTCAGTTTTAGGGTTCCCTTGGGACTGTCAAGGTAGCACAGTTTTGAGGTGGGGGCAGGTTAGGTCTGGGACATATCTTTAATCGTTTGGAGATTTTGGAGGCGGCCGGCCACTCTGGGACACAGGCTCCTGAAGAAAAACACTAGCCCTTTTCCCTGTGAAGGAAAAGTTGCCAGCCCAGGTTCCTCATGTCAGTTTATAGCGTTCTCTTGGGACTGTCAGGGCAGCACAAGTTTGTGGTGGGGGCAGATTTGGTCTGGGACATATCTTTAATCGTTTGGATTTTTTGGAGGCGGCCGGCCACTAAAGGCCACAGGCTCCTCGAGAAAAAGACCGCTCCTTTTCCCTGGAAGGGAAAGTTGCTGGTACAGGTTGCTGATGTCTGCATGTAGAGTTCCCGTTGGACTGTCAAGGCAGCCGAGGTTTGAGGTGGGGGCAGGTTATGTCTGGGAAATATCTTTAGTCATTTGGATTTTTTGGAGGCGTCCGGCCACTCAGGGAGAAAGGCCCCTGCAGGAAAACACTGGCCCTTTTCCCTGTTAAGGAAAAGTGTCCAGCCCAGGTTCCTGCTGTCACTTTGTAGGTTTTCCTAGGGACTGTCGGGGCAGCACAAATTTGAGGTGGGGGCAGGTTGGGTCTGGGAAATATCTTTAATCATTTGGATATTTTGGAGGCGTCCGGCCACTCTGGGACCCAGGCTTCTGAAGACAAACACTGGCCCTTTTCCCTTTGAACGAAAAGTTGCCAGCCCAGGTTCCTCATGTCAGTTTATAGCGTTCTCTTGGGACTGTCAGGGCAGCAAACGTTTGTGGTGGGGGCAGGTTAGGTCTGGGACATATCTTTAATCGTTTGGATTTTTTGGAGGCGGCCAGCCACTAAAGGCCAAAGGCCCTTGGAGAGAAACACCGGCCGTATTCCCTTTTAAGGAAAAGTTTCCAGCCCTGGTTGCTGATGTCAGTTTGTAGGGTTCCCTTTGGACTGTCAGGGCAGCACAAATTTGAGGTGGGGGCAGGTTGGGTCTGGGACATATCTTTAATCGTTTGGTTTTTTGGAGGCGGCCAGCCACTCAAGGCCACAGGCTCCTCAAGAAAAAGACCACCCATTTTCCCTGTGAAGGAAAAGTTGCCAAGGCAGGTTCCTGATGTCAGTTTTAGGGTTCCCTTGGGACTGTCAAGGTAGCACAGTTTTGAGGTGGGGGCAGGTTAGGTCTGGGAAATATCTTTAATCGTTTGGATTTTTTGGAGGCGGCCGGCCACTAAAGGCCACAGGCTCCTCGAGAAAAAGACCGCTCCTTTTCCCTGTAAGGAAAAGTTGCTGGTCGAGGTTGCTGATGTCTGCATGTAGAGTTCCCGTTGGACTGTCAGAGCAGCACAGCTTTGAGGTGGGGGCACATTAGTTCTGGGAAATATCTTTGAACATTTGGATTTTTTGGAAGGGTCCGGCCACTCAGGGACGAAGTCCCTGCAGGAAAACACCGGCCATTTTCGCTGGGAAGGAAAAGTGTCCAGCCCAGGTTCCTGCTGTCACTCTGAAGGGTTCCCTTGGGACTGTCAGGGTAGCACAGGTTAGAGGTGGGGGCCGGTTTGGTCTGGGACATATCCTTAATTGTTTGGATTTTTTGGAGGCATCCGGCTACTCAGGGCCCTAGGCCCTTGGAGACAAACACCGGCCGTATTCCCTGTAAGGAAAAGTTGCTGATCCAGGTTGCTGATGTCTGCATGTAGAGTTCCTGTTGGACTGTCAAGGCAGCAGAGGTTTGAGGTGGGGGCAGGTTATGTCTGGGAAATATCTTTAGTCATTTGGATTTTTTGGAGGCGTCCGGCCACTCAAGGCCAAAGGCCCTTGGAGACAAACACCGGCCGTATTCCCTTTTAAGGAAAAGTTGCCAGCCCTGGTTGCTGATGTCAGTTTGTAGGGTTCCCTTTGGATTGTCAGGGCAGCACAAATTTGAGGTGGGGGCAGGTTGGGTCTGGGACATATCTTTAATCGTTTGGTTTTTTGGAGGCGGCCTGCCACTCAAGGCCACAGACCCTTGGAGACAAACACTGGCCGTATTCCCTTTTAAGGAAAAGTTGCCAGACCTGGTTGCTGATGTCAGTTTGTAGGGTTCCCTTGGGACTGTCAGGGAAACACAGGTTTTGAGGTTGGGGCAGGTTGGGTCTGGGACATATCCTTAATCATTTGGATTTTTGGAGGCGGCCGGCCAGTCAAGGCCAAAGGCCCCTTCAGACAAACACTGGCCATTTTTTCTTGGAAAGATATAAGGTCAGCCCTGGTTCCTGCTGTAACTTTGTAGGGTTCCCTTGGGACTGTCAGGGAAGCACAGGTTTTGAGGTTGGGGCAGGTTGGGTCTGGGACATATCTTTAATCATTTGGATTTTTTGGAGGCGTCCGGTCACTCAAGGCCACAGACCCTTGGAGACAAACACCGGCCCTTTTCCCTGTTAAGGAAAAGTTGCCAGACCTGGTTGCTGATGTCAGTTTGTAGGGTTCCCTTGGGACTGTCAGGGAAGCACAGGTTTGAGGTGGGGGCAGGTTGGGTCTGGGACATATCCTTAATCATTTGGATTTTTGGAGGCGGCCGGCCACTCCAGGCTACAGGCCCCGAGAGACAAACACCAGCCCTTTTCCCTTTGAAGGAAAAGTTGCCAGCCCAGGTTCCTCATGTCAGTTTATAGCGTTCTCTTGGGACTGTCAGGGCAGCACATGTAAGAGGTGGGGGAATGTTGGGTCTGGGACCTATCCTTCATCGTTTGGATTTTTTGGAGGAGGCCGGCCATTCAAGGCCAAAGGCTCATGGAGAAAAAGACAACACATTTTCCCTGTGAAGGAAAAGTTTCCAGGGCAGGTTCCTCTTGTCAGTTTTTAGAGTTCCCTTGGGACTGTCACGGAAGCAGAGGTTTGAGGTGGGGGCCGGTTGGGTCTGGGACATATCCTTAATTGTTTGGATTTTTTGGAGGCGTCCGGCTACTCAGGGACAAAGGCCCTTGGAGACAAACACCGGCCGTATTCCCTGTGAAGGAAAAGTTGCCAGCCCTGGTTGCTGATGTCAGTTTGTAGGGTTCCCTTTGGACTGTCAGGGCAGCACAGGTTTGAGGTGGGGGCAGGTTGGGTCTGGGACATATCCTTAATTGTTTGGATATTTTGGAGGCGGCCGGCCACTCTGGGACCCAGGCTCCTGAAGACAAACACCGGCCCTTTTCCCTTTGAACGAAAAGTTGCCAGCCCAGGTTGCTGATGTCAGTTAGTAGAGTTCTCTTGAGACTGTCGGGGCAGCACAAATTTGAGGTGGGGGCAGGTTGGGTCTGGGACATATCTTTAATCATTTGGATTTTTTGGAGGCAGCCGGCCACTCTGGGACACAGGCTCCTGAAGAAAAACACCAGCCCTTTTCCCTGTGAAGGAAAAGTTGCCAGCCCAGGTTCCTCATGTCAGTTTATAGCGTTCTCTTGGGACTGTCAGGGCAGCACAAGTTTGTGGTGGGGGCAGATTTGGTCTGGGACATATCTTTAATCGTTTGGATTTTTTGGAGGCGGCCGGCCACTCTGGGACAAAGGCCACTGCAGGAAGACATGAGCAATTTTTTCTAGGAAAGAAATATGGTCCGCCCAGATTCCTGATGTCAGCAGGTAGGGTTCCCTTGGGACTGTCAGGGAAGCCCAGCTTTGAGGTGGGGGCACATTAGTTCTGGGAAATATCTTTGATCATTTGGATTTTTTTGGAAGGGTCCGGCCACTCAGGGACAAAGTCCCTGCAGGAAAACACCGGCCATTTTCGCTGGGAAGGAAAAGTGTCCAGCCCAGGATCCTGCTGTCACTTTGAAGGGTTCCCTTGGGACTGTCAGAGTAGCACAGGTTAGAGGTGGGGGCCGGTTGGGTCTGGGACATATCCTTAATTGTTTGGATTTTTTGGAGGCATCCGGCTACTCAGGGCCCTAGGCCCTTGGAGACAAACACCGGCCCTATTCCCTGTTAAGGAAAAGTTGCCAGCCCTGGTTGCTGATGTCAGTTTGTAGGGTTCCTTTGGGCCTGTCAGGGCAGCACAAGTTTCTGGTGGGGGCAGATTAACTCTGGGACATATCCTTAATTGTTTGGATTTTTTGGAGGCGGCCAGCCACTAAAGGCCAAAGGCCCTTGGAGACAAACACCAGCCGTATTCCCTTTTAAGGAAAACTTTCCAGCCCTGGTTGCTGATGTCAGTTTGTAGGGTTCCCTTTGGACTGTCAGGGCAGCACAAATTTGAGGTGGGGGCAGGTTGGGTCTGGGACATATCTTTAATCGTTTGGTTTTTTGGAGGCGGCCAGCCACTCAAGGCCACAGGCTCCTCAAGAAAAAGACCACCCATTTTCCCTGTGAAGGAAAAGTTGCCAAGGCAGGTTCCTGATGTCAGTTTTAGGGTTCCCTTGGGACTGTCAAGGTAGCACAGTTTTGAGGTGGGGGCAGGTTAGGTCTGGGACATATCTTTAATCGTTTGGAGATTTTGGAGGCGGCCGGCCACTCTGGGACACAGGCTCCTGAAGAAAAACACTAGCCCTTTTCCCTGTGAAGGAAAAGTTGCCAGCCCAGGTTCCTCATGTCAGTTTATAGCGTTCTCTTGGGACTGTCAGGGCAGCACAAGTTTGTGGTGGGGGCAGATTTGGTCTGGGACATATCTTTAATCGTTTGGATTTTTTGGAGGCGGCCGGCCACTCTGGGACAAAGGCCCCTGCAGGAAGACCTGAGCAATTTTTTCTAGGAAAGAAATATGGTCCACCCAGATTCCTGATGTCAGCAGGTAGGGTTCCCTTGGGACTGTCAGGGAAGCCAAGTTTGAGGTGGGGGCACATTAGGTCTGGGAAATATCTTTGATCATTTGGATTTTTTGGAAGGGTCCGGCCACTCAGGGACAAAGTCCCTGCAGGAAAACACCGGCCATTTTCGCTGGGAAGGAAAAGTGTCCAGCCCAGGATCCTGCTGTCACTTTGAAGGGTTCCCTTGGGACTGTCAGGGTAGCACAGGTTAGAGGTGGGGGCCGGTTGGGTCTGGGACATATCCTTAATTGTTTGGATTTTTTGGAGGCATCCGGCTACTCAGGGACAAAGGCCCTTGGAGACAAACACCGGCCCTATTCCCTGTTAAGGAAAAGTTGCCAGCCCTGGTTGCTGATGTCAGCAGGTAGGGTTCCCTTGGGACTGTCAGGGCAGCACAGGTTTGAGGTGGGGGCAGGTTGGGTCTGGGACATATCCTTAATCATTTGGATTTTTGGAGGCGGCCGGCCACTCAGGGCCACAGGCCCCGAGAGACAAACACCGGCCCATTTCCCTGTGAAGGAAAAGTTGCCAGCCCAGGTTCCTCATGTCAGTTTATAGCGTTCTCTTGGGACTGTCAGGGCAGCACAAGTTTGTGGTGGGGGCAGGTTAGGTCTGGGACATATCTTTAATCGTTTGGATTTTTTGGAGGCGGCCGGCCACTAAAGGCCACAGGCTCGTCAAGAAAAAGACCGCTCCTTTTCCCTGTAAGGGAAAGTTGCTGGTCGAGGTTGCTGATGTCTGCATGTAGAGTTCCCGTTGGACTGTCAAGGCAGCAGAGGTTTGAGGTGGGGGCAGGTTATGTCTGGGAAATATCTTTAGTCATTTGGATTTTTTGGAGGCGTCCGGCCACTCAGGGAGAAAGGCCCCTGCAGGAAACCACCGGCCCTTTTCCCTGTTAAGGAAAAGTGTCCAGCCCAGGTTCCTGCTGTCACTTTGTAGGTTTTCCTAGGGACTGTCAGGGCAGCACAAATTTGAGGTTGGGGCAGGTTGGGTCTGGGACATATCTTTAATCATTTGGATTTTTTGGAGGCTTCCGGTCACTCAAGGCCACAGGCCCTTGGAGACAAACACCGGCCCTTTTCCCTGTTAAGGAAAAGTTGCCAGACCTGGTTGCTGATGTCAGTTTGTAGGGTTCCCTTGGGACTGTCAGGGAAGCACAGGTTTGAGGTGGGGGCAGGTTGGGTCTGGGAAATATCTTTAATCGTTTGGATTTTTGTAGGCGTCCGGCCAGTCAAGGCCAAAGGCCCCTTCAGACAAACACTGGCCATTTTTTCTTGGAAAGATATAAGGTCAGCCCTGGTTCCTGCTGTCACTTTGTAGGGTTCCCTTGGGACTGTCAGGGAAGCACAGGTTTTGAGGTGGGGGCAGGTTGGGTCTGGGACATATCCTTAATCATTTGGATTTTTGGAGGCGGCCGGCCACTCCAGGCTACAGGCCCCGAGAGACAAACACCAGCCCTTTTCCCTTTGAAGGAAAAGTTGCCAGCCCAGGTTCCTCATGTCAGTTTATAGCGTTCTCTTGGGACTGTCAGGGCAGCACATGTAAGAGGTGGGGGAATGTTGGGTCTGGGACCTATCCTTCGTCGTTTGGATTTTTTGGAGGCGGCCGGCCACTCAAGGCCAAAGGCTCATGGAGAAAAAGACAACACATTTTCCCTGTGAAGGAAAAGTTTCCAGGGCAGGTTCCTCTTGTCAGTTTTTAGAGTTCCCTTGGGACTGTCACGGAAGCAGAGGTTTGAGGTGGGGGCCGGTTGGGTCTGGGACATATCCTTAATTGTTTGGATTTTTTGGAGGCGTCCGGCTACTCAGGGACAAAGGCCCTTGGAGACAAACACCGGCCGTATTCCCTGTGAAGGAAAAGTTGCCAGCCCTGGTTGCTGATGTCAGTTTGTAGGGTTCCCTTGGGACTGTCAGGGCAGCACAGGTTTGAGGTGGGGGCAGGTTGGGTCTGGGACATATCCTTAATTGTTTGGATATTTTGGAGGCGGCCGGCCACTCTGGGACCCAGGCTCCTGAAGACAAACACCGGCCCTTTTCCCTGTGAACGAAAAGTTGCCAGCCCAGGTTGCTGATGTCAGTTAGTAGAGTTCTCTTGAGACTGTCGGGGCAGCACAAATTTGAGGTGGGGGCAGGTTGGGTCTGGGACATATCTTTAATCATTTGGATTTTTTGGAGGCAGCCGGCCACTCTGGGACACAGGCTCCTGAAGAAAAACACCAGCCCTTTTCCCTGTGAAGGAAAAGTTGCCAGCCCAGGTTCCTCATGTCAGTTTATAGCGTTCTCTTGGGACTGTCAGGGCAGCACAAGTTTGTGGTGGGGGCAGATTTGGTCTGGGACATATCTTTAATCGTTTGGATTTTTTGGAGGCGGCCGGCCACTCTGGGACAAAGGCCACTGCAGGAAGACATGAGCAATTTTTTCTAGGAAAGAAATATGGTCCGCCCAGATTCCTGATGTCAGCAGGTAGGGTTCCCTTGGGACTGTCAGGGAAGCCCAGCTTTGAGGTGGGGGCACATTAGTTCTGGGAAATATCTTTGATCATTTGGATTTTTTTGGAAGGGTCCGGCCACTCAGGGACAAAGTCCCTGCAGGAAAACACCGGCCATTTTCGCTGGGAAGGAAAAGTGTCCAGCCCAGGATCCTGCTGTCACTTTGAAGGGTTCCCTTGGGACTGTCAGGGTAGCACAGGTTAGAGGTGGGGGCCGGTTGGGTCTGGGACATATCCTTAATTGTTTGGATTTTTTGGAGGCATCCGGCTACTCAGGGCCCTAGGCCCTTGGAGACAAACACCGGCCCTATTCCCTGTTAAGGAAAAGTTGCCAGCCCTGGTTGCTGATGTCAGTTTGTAGGGTTCCTTTAGGCCTGTCAGGGCAGCACAAGTTTCTGGTGGGGGCAGATTAACTCTGGGACATATCCTTAATTGTTTGGATTTTTTGGAGGTGGCCAGCCACTAAAGGCCAAAGGCCCTTGGAGACAAACACCAGCCGTATTCCCTTTTAAGGAAAACTTTCCAGCCCTGGTTGCTGATGTCAGTTTGTAGGGTTCCCTTTGGACTGTCAGGGCAGCACAAATTTGAGGTGGGGGCAGGTTGGGTCTGGGACATATCTTTAATCGTTTGGTTTTTTGGAGGCGGCCAGCCACTCAAGGCTACAGGCTCCTCAAGAAAAAGACCACCCATTTTCCCTGTGAAGGAAAAGTTGCCAAGGCAGGTTCCTGATGTCAGTTTTAGGGTTCCCTTGGGACTGTCAAGGTAGCACAGTTTTGAGGTGGGGGCAGGTTAGGTCTGGGACATATCTTTAATCGTTTGGAGATTTTGGAGGCGGCCGGCCACTCTGGGACACAGGCTCCTGAAGAAAAACACTAGCCCTTTTCCCTGTGAAGGAAAAGTTGCCAGCCCAGGTTCCTCATGTCAGTTTATAGCGTTCTCTTGGGACTGTCAGGGCAGCACAAGTTTGTGGTGGGGGCAGATTTGGTCTGGGACATATCTTTAATCGTTTGGATTTTTTGGAGGCGGCCGGCCACTAAAGGCCACAGGCTCCTCGAGAAAAAGACCGCTCCTTTTCCCTGGAAGGGAAAGTTGCTGGTACAGGTTGCTGATGTCTGCATGTAGAGTTCCCGTTGGACTGTCAAGGCAGCCGAGGTTTGAGGTGGGGGCAGGTTATGTCTGGGAAATATCTTTAGTCATTTGGATTTTTTGGAGGCGTCCGGCCACTCAGGGAGAAAGGCCCCTGCAGGAAAACACTGGCCCTTTTCCCTGTTAAGGAAAAGTGTCCAGCCCAGGTTCCTGCTGTCACTTTGTAGGTTTTCCTAGGGACTGTCGGGGCAGCACAAATTTGAGGTGGGGGCAGGTTGGGTCTGGGAAATATCTTTAATCATTTGGATATTTTGGAGGCGTCCGGCCACTCTGGGACCCAGGCTTCTGAAGACAAACACTGGCCCTTTTCCCTTTGAACGAAAAGTTGCCAGCCCAGGTTCCTCATGTCAGTTTATAGCGTTCTCTTGGGACTGTCAGGGCAGCAAACGTTTGTGGTGGGGGCAGGTTAGGTCTGGGACATATCTTTAATCGTTTGGATTTTTTGGAGGCGGCCAGCCACTAAAGGCCAAAGGCCCTTGGAGAGAAACACCGGCCGTATTCCCTTTTAAGGAAAAGTTTCCAGCCCTGGTTGCTGATGTCAGTTTGTAGGGTTCCCTTTGGACTGTCAGGGCAGCACAAATTTGAGGTGGGGGCAGGTTGGGTCTGGGACATATCTTTAATCGTTTGGTTTTTTGGAGGCGGCCAGCCACTCAAGGCCACAGGCTCCTCAAGAAAAAGACCACCCATTTTCCCTGTGAAGGAAAAGTTGCCAAGGCAGGTTCCTGATGTCAGTTTTAGGGTTCCCTTGGGACTGTCAAGGTAGCACAGTTTTGAGGTGGGGGCAGGTTAGGTCTGGGAAATATCTTTAATCGTTTGGATTTTTTGGAGGCGGCCGGCCACTAAAGGCCACAGGCTCCTCGAGAAAAAGACCGCTCCTTTTCCCTGTAAGGAAAAGTTGCTGGTCGAGGTTGCTGATGTCTGCATGTAGAGTTCCCGTTGGACTGTCAGAGCAGCACAGCTTTGAGGTGGGGGCACATTAGTTCTGGGAAATATCTTTGAACATTTGGATTTTTTGGAAGGGTCCGGCCACTCAGGGACGAAGTCCCTGCAGCAAAACACCGGCCATTTTCGCTGGGAAGGAAAAGTGTCCAGCCCAGGATCCTGCTGTCACTCTGAAGGGTTCCCTTGGGACTGTCATGGAAGCACAGGTTTGAGGTGGGGGCCGGTTTGGTCTGGGACATATCCTTAATTGTTTGGATTTTTTGGAGGCATCCGGCTACTCAGGGCCCTAGGCCCTTGGAGACAAACACCGGCCGTATTCCCTGTAAGGAAAAGTTGCTGATCCAGGTTGCTGATGTCTGCATGTAGAGTTCCTGTTGGACTGTCAAGGCAGCAGAGGTTTGAGGTGGGGGCAGGTTATGTCTGGGAAATATCTTTAGTCATTTGGATTTTTTGGAGGCGTCCGGCCACTCAAGGCCAAAGGCCCTTGGAGACAAACACCGGCCATATTCCCTTTTAAGGAAAAGTTGCCAGCCCTGGTTGCTGATGTCAGTTTGTAGGGTTCCCTTTGGATTGTCAGGGCAGCACAAATTTGAGGTGGGGGCAGGTTGGGTCTGGGACATATCTTTAATCGTTTGGTTTTTTGGAGGCGGCCTGCCACTCAAGGCCACAGACCCTTGGAGACAAACACTGGCCGTATTCCCTTTTAAGGAAAAGTTGCCAGACCTGGTTGCTGATGTCAGTTTGTAGGGTTCCCTTGGGACTGTCAGGGAAACACAGGTTTTGAGGTTGGGGCAGGTTGGGTCTGGGACATATCCTTAATCATTTGGATTTTTGGAGGCGGCCGGCCAGTCAAGGCCAAAGGCCCCTTCAGACAAACACTGGCCATTTTTTCTTGGAAAGATATAAGGTCAGCCCTGGTTCCTGCTGTAACTTTGTAGGGTTCCCTTGGGACTGTCAGGGAAGCACAGGTTTTGAGGTTGGGGCAGGTTGGGTCTGGGACATATCTTTAATCATTTGGATTTTTTGGAGGCGTCCGGTCACTCAAGGCCACAGGCCCTTGGAGACAAACACCGGCCCTTTTCCCTGTTAAGGAAAAGTTGCCAGACCTGGTTGCTGATGTCAGTTTGTAGGGTTCCCTTGGGACTGTCAGGGAAGCACAGGTTTGAGGTGGGGGCAGGTTGGGTCTGGGACATATCCTTAATCATTTGGATTTTTGGAGGCGGCCGGCCACTCCAGGCCACAGGCCCCGAGAGACAAACACCAGCCCTTTTCCCTGTGAAGGAAAAGTTGCCAGCCCAGGTTCCTCATGTCAGTTTATAGCGTTCTCTTGGGACTGTCAGGGCAGCACATGTAAGAGGTGGGGGAATGTTGGGTCTGGGACCTATCCTTCATCGTTTGGATTTTTTGGAGGAGGCCGGCCACTCAAGGCCAAAGGCTCATGGAGAAAAAGACAACACATTTTCCCTGTGAAGGAAAAGTTTCCAGGGCAGGTTCCTCTTGTCAGTTTTTAGAGTTCCCTTGGGACTGTCACGGAAGCAGAGGTTTGAGGTGGGGGCCGGTTGGGTCTGGGACATATCCTTAATTGTTTGGATTTTTTGGAGGCGTCCGGCTACTCAGGGACAAAGGCCCTTGGAGACAAACACCGACCGTATTCCCTGTGAAGAAAAAGTTGCCAGCCCTGGTTGCTGATGTCAGTTTGTAGGGTTCCCTTTGGACTGTCAGGGCAGCACAGGTTTGAGGTGGGGGCAGGTTGGGTCTGGGACATATCCTTAATTGTTTGGATATTTTGGAGGCGGCCGGCCACTCTGGGACCCAGGCTCCTGAAGACAAACACCGGCCCTTTTCCCTTTGAACGAAAAGTTGCCAGCCCAGGTTGCTGATGTCAGTTAGTAGAGTTCTCTTGAGACTGTCGGGGCAGCACAGTTTTGAGGTGGGGGCAGGTTGGGTCTGGGACATATCTTTAATCATTTGGATTTTTTGGAGGCAGCCGGCCACTCTGGGACACAGGCTCCTGAAGAAAAACACCAGCCCTTTTCCCTGTGAAGGAAAAGTTGCCAGCCCAGGTTCCTCATGTCAGTTTATAGCGTTCTCTTGGGACTGTCAGGGCAGCACAAGTTTGTGGTGGGGGCAGATTTGGTCTGGGACATATCTTTAATCGTTTGGATTTTTTGGAGGCGGCCGGCCACTCTGGGACAAAGGCCACTGCAGGAAGACATGAGCAATTTTTTCTAGGAAAGAAATATGGTCCGCCCAGATTCCTGATGTCAGCAGGTAGGGTTCCCTTGGGACTGTCAGGGAAGCCCAGCTTTGAGGTGGGGGCACATTAGTTCTGGGAAATATCTTTGATCATTTGGATTTTTTTGGAAGGGTCCGGCCACTCAGGGACAAAGTCCCTGCAGGAAAACACCGGCCATTTTCGCTGGGAAGGAAAAGTGTCCAGCCGAGGATCCTGCTGTCACTTTGAAGGGTTCCCTTGGGACTGTCAGGGTAGCACAGGTTAGAGGTGGGGGCCGGTTGGGTCTGGGACATATCCTTAATTGTTTGGATTTTTTGGAGGCATCCGGCTACTCAGGGCCCTAGGCCCTTGGAGACAAACACCGGCCCTATTCCCTGTTAAGGAAAAGTTGCCAGCCCTGGTTGCTGATGTCAGTTTGTAGGGTTCCTTTGGGCCTGTCAGGGCAGCACAAGTTTCTGGTGGGGGCAGATTAACTCTGGGACATATCCTTAATTGTTTGGATTTTTTGGAGGCGGCCAGCCACTAAAGGCCAAAGGCCCTTGGAGACAAACACCAGCCGTATTCCCTTTTAAGGAAAACTTTCCAGCCCTGGTTGCTGATGTCAGTTTGTAGGGTTCCCTTTGGACTGTCAGGGCAGCACAAATTTGAGGTGGGGGCAGGTTGGGTCTGGGACATATCTTTAATCGTTTGGTTTTTTGGAGGCGGCCAGCCACTCAAGGCCACAGGCTCCTCAAGAAAAAGACCACCCATTTTCCCTGTGAAGGAAAAGTTGCCAAGGCAGGTTCCTGATGTCAGTTTTAGGGTTCCCTTGGGACTGTCAAGGTAGCACAGTTTTGAGGTGGGGGCAGGTTAGGTCTGGGACATATCTTTAATCGTTTGGAGATTTTGGAGGCGGCCGGCCACTCTGGGACACAGGCTCCTGAAGAAAAACACTAGCCCTTTTCCCTGTGAAGGAAAAGTTGCCAGCCCAGGTTCCTCATGTCAGTTTATAGCGTTCTCTTGGGACTGTCAGGGCAGCACAAGTTTGTGGTGGGGGCAGATTTGGTCTGGGACATATCTTTAATCGTTTGGATTTTTTGGAGGCGGCCGGCCACTAAAGGCCACAGGCTCCTCGAGAAAAAGACCGCTCCTTTTCCCTGGAAGGGAAAGTTGCTGGTACAGGTTGCTGATGTCTGCATGTAGAGTTCCCGTTGGACTGTCAAGGCAGCCGAGGTTTGAGGTGGGGGCAGGTTATGTCTGGGAAATATCTTTAGTCATTTGGATTTTTTGGAGGCGTCCGGCCACTCAGGGAGAAAGGCCCCTGCAGGAAAACACTGGCCCTTTTCCCTGTTAAGGAAAAGTGTCCAGCCCAGGTTCCTGCTGTCACTTTGTAGGTTTTCCTAGGGACTGTCGGGGCAGCACAAATTTGAGGTGGGGGCAGGTTGGGTCTGGGAAATATCTTTAATCATTTGGATATTTTGGAGGCGTCCGGCCACTCTGGGACCCAGGCTTCTGAAGACAAACACTGGCCCTTTTCCCTTTGAACGAAAAGTTGCCAGCCCAGGTTCCTCATGTCAGTTTATAGCGTTCTCTTGGGACTGTCAGGGCAGCAAACGTTTGTGGTGGGGGCAGGTTAGGTCTGGGACATATCTTTAATCGTTTGGATTTTTTGGAGGCGGCCAGCCACTAAAGGCCAAAGGCCCTTGGAGAGAAACACCGGCCGTATTCCCTTTTAAGGAAAAGTTTCCAGCCCTGGTTGCTGATGTCAGCAGGTAGGGTTCCCTTTGGACTGTCAGGGCAGCACAAATTTGAGGTGGGGGCAGGTTGGGTCTGGGACATATCTTTAATCGTTTGGTTTTTTGGAGGCGGCCAGCCACTCAAGGCCACAGGCTCCTCAAGAAAAAGACCACCCATTTTCCCTGTGAAGGAAAAGTTGCCAAGGCAGGTTCCTGATGTCAGTTTTAGGGTTCCCTTGGGACTGTCAAGGTAGCACAGTTTTGAGGTGGGGGCAGGTTAGGTCTGGGAAATATCTTTAATCATTTGGATTTTTTGGAGGCGGCCGGCCACTAAAGGCCACAGGCTCCTCGAGAAAAAGACCGCTCCTTTTCCCTGTAAGGAAAAGTTGCTGGTCGAGGTTGCTGATGTCTGCATGTAGAGTTCCTGTTGGACTGTCAAGGCAGCAGAGGTTTGAGGTGGGGGCAGGTTGGGTCTGGGACATATCTTTAGTCATTTGGATTTTTTGGAGGCGTCCGGCCACTCAGGGAGAAAGGCCCCTGCAGGAAACCACTGGCCCTTTTCCCTTTTAAGGAGAAGTGTCCAGCCCAGGTTCCTGCTGTCACTTTGTAGGTTTTCCTAGGGACTGTCGGGGCAGCACAAATTTGAGGTGGGGGCAGGTTGGGTCTGGGAAATATCTTTAATCATTTGGATATTTTGGAGGCGTCCGGCCACTCTGGGACCCAGGCTCCTGAAGACAAACAACAGCCCTTTTCCCTTTGAACGAAAAGTTGCCAGCCCAGGTTCCTCATGTCAGTTTATAGCGTTCTCTTGGGACTGTCAGGGCAGCACAAGTTTGTGGTGGGGGCAGATTTGGTCTGGGACATATCTTTAATCGTTTGGATTTTTTGGAGGCGGCCGGCCACTCTGGGACAAAGGCCCCTGCAGGAAGACATGAGCAATTTTTTCTAGGAAAGAAATATGGTCCGCCCAGATTCCTGATGTCAGCAGGTAGGGTTCCCTTGGGACTGTCAGGGCAGCACAGTTTTGAGGTGGGGGCAGGTTAGGTCTGGGAAATATCTTTAATCATTTGGATTTTTTGGAGGCGGCCGGCCACTAAAGGCCACAGGCTCCTCGAGAAAAAGACCGCTCCTTTTCCCTGTAAGGAAAAGTTGCTGATCCAGGTTGCTAATGTCGGCATGTAGAGTTCCTGTTGGACTGTCAAGGCAGCAGAGGTTTGAGGTGGGGGCAGGTTATGTCTGGGAAATATCTTTAGTCATTTGGATTTTTTGGAGGCGTCCGGCCACTCAAGGCCACAGACCCTTGGAGACAAACACCGGCCGTATTCCCTTTTAAGGAAAAGTTGCCAGCCCTGGTTGCTCATGTCAGTTTGTAGGGTTCCCTTGGGACTGTCAGGGCAGCACAAATTTGAGGTGGGGGCAGGTTGGGTCTGGGAAATATCTTTAATCGTTTGGTTTTTTGGAGGCGGCCAGCCACTCAAGGCCACAGACCCTTGGAGACAAACACCGGCCCTTTTCCCTGTGAAGGAAAAGTTGCCAGACCTGGTTGCTGATGTCAATTTGTAGGGTTCCCTTGGGACTGTCAGGGAAGCACAGGTTTTGAGGTTGGGGCAGGTTGGGTCTCGGACATATCCTTAATCATTTGGATTTTTGGAGGCGGCCGGCCAGTCAAGGCCAAAGGCCCCTTCAGACAAACACTGGCCATTTTTTCTTGGAAAGATATAAGGTCAGCCCTGGTTCCTGCTGTCAGTTTGTAGGGTTACCTTGGGACTGTCAGGGAAGCACAGGTTTTGAGGTTGGGGCAGGTTGGGTCTGGGACATATCATTAATCGTTTGGAATTTAGGAGGCCGCTGGCCACTCCAGGCCACATGCCCCGAGAGACAAACACCGGCCCTTTTCCCTTTGATGGAAAAGTTGCCAGCCCAGGTTCCTCATGTCAGTTTATAGCGTTCTCTTGGGACTGTCAGGGCAGCACACGTTTGTGGTGGGGGCAGGTTAGGTCTGGGACATATCTTTAATCGTTTGGATTTTTTGGAGGCGGCCGGCCACTAAAGGCCAAAGGCCCTTGGAGACAAACACCGGCCGTATTCCCTTTTAAGGAAAAGTTGCCAGCCCAGGTTCCTGATATCAGTTAGTAGAGTTCTCTTGAGACTGTCGGGGCAGCACAAATTTGAGGTGGGGCAGGTTGGGTCTGGGACATATCTTTAATCGTTTGGTTTTTTGGAGGCGGCCAGCCACTCAAGGCCACAGGCTCCTCAAGAAAAGGACCGGTCCTAGTGCCTGTAAGGAAAAGTTGCCGGTCCAGGTTGCTGATGTCTGCAGGTAGAGTTCCCTTGGGACTGTCAGGGCAGCACAGTTTTGAGGTGGGGGCAGGTTAGGTCTGGGAAATATCTTTAATAGTTTGGATTTTTTGGAGGCGTCCGGCCACTCAGGGAGAAAGGCCCCTGCAGTAAAACACCGGCCCGTTTTCCCTGGGAAGGAAAAGTGTCCAGCCCTTGTTGCTGATGTCAGTTGGTAGGGTTCCCTTTGGACTGTCAGGGCAGCCCAGGTTTGAGGTGGGGGCCGGTTGGGTCTGGGATATATCCTTAATTGTTTGGATTTTTTGGAGGCATCCGGCTACTCAGGGCCCCAGACCCTTGGAGACAAACACCGGCCGTATTCCCTGTTAAGGAAAAGTTGCCAGCCCTGGTTGCTGATGACAGTTTGTAGGGTTCCCTTGGGACTGTCAGGGCAGCACAGGTTTGAAGTGGGGGCAGGTTGGGTCTGGGACATATCTTTAATCGTTTGGATATTTTGGAGGCGGCCGGCCAACCTGGGACCCCGGCTCCTAAGACAAACACCGGCCCTTTTCCCTTTGAACGAAAAGTTGCCAGACCAGCTTCCTGATGTCAGTCAGTAGAGTTCTCATGAGACTGTCTGGGCAGACCAAATTTGAGGTGGGGGCAGGTTGGGTCTGGGACATATCTTTAATCATTTGGATTTTTTGGAGGCAGCCGGCCACTCTGGGACACCGGCTCCTGAAGAAAAACACCAGCCCTTTTCCCTGTGAAGGAAAAGTTGCCAGCCCAGGTTCCTCATGTCAGTTTATACCGTTCTCTTGGGACTGTCAGGGCAGCACAAGTTTGTGGTGGGGGCAGATTTGGTCTGGGACATATCTTTAATCGTTTGGATTTTTTGGAGGCGGCCGGCCACTCAGGGACAAAGGCCCCTGCAGGAAGACACGAGCAATTTTTTCTAGGAAAGAAATATGGTCCGCCCAGATTCCTGATGTCAGCAGGTAGGGTTCCCTTGGGACTGTCAGGGAAGCCCAGCTTTGAGGTGGGGGCACATTAGTTCTGGGAAATATCTTTGATCATTTGGATTTTTTGGAAGGGTCCAGCCACTCAGGGACAAAGTCCCTGCAGGAAAACACCGGCCATTTTCGCTGGGAAGGAAAAGTGTCCAGCCCAGGATCCTGCTGTCACTTTGAAGGGTTCCCTTGGGACTGTCAGGGTAGCACAGGTTAGAGGTGGGGGCCGGTTGGGTCTGGGACATATCCTTAATTGTTTGGATTTTTTGGGGGCATCCGGCTACTCAGGGCCCCAGGTCCTTGGAGACAAACACCGGCCTTATTCCCTGTGAAGGAAAAGTTGCCAGTCCAGGTTCCTCATGTCAGTTTATAACGTTCTCTGGGGCTGTCAGGGCAGCACAAGTTTGTGGTGGGGGCAGATTTGGTCTGGGACATATCTTTAATCATTTGGATTTTTTGGAGGCAGCCGGCCACTCTGGGACACCAGCTCCTGAAGAAAAACACCGGCCCTTTTCCCTTTGAACGAAAAGCTGCCAGACCAGCTTCCTGATGTCAGTCAGTAGAGTTCTCATGAGACTGTCGGGGCAGACCAAATTTGAGGTGGGGGCAAGTTGGGTCTGGGACATATCTTTAATCATTTGGATTTTTTGGAGGCAGCCGGCCACTCTGGGACACCGGCTCCTGAAGAAAAACACCAGCCCTTTTCCCTGTGAAGGAAAAGTTGCCAGCCCAGGTTCCTCATGTCAGTTTATAGCGTTCTCTTGGGACTGTCAGGGCAGCACAAGTTTGTGGTGGGGGCAGATTTGGTCTGGGACATATCTTTAATCGTTTGGATTTTTTGGAGGCGGCCGGCCACTCTGGGACAAAGGCCCCTGCAGGAAGACACGAGCAATTTTTTCTAGGAAAGAAATATGGTCCGCCCAGATTCCTGATGTCAGCAGGTAGGGTTCCCTTGGGACTGTCAGGGAAGCCCAGCTTTGAGGTGGGGGCACATTAGTTCTGGGAAATATCTTTGATCATTTGGATTTTTTGGAAGGGTCCAGCCACTCAGGGACAAAGTCCCTGCAGGAAAACACCGGCCATTTTCGCTGGGAAGGAAAAGTGTCCAGCCCAGGATCCTGCTGTCACTTTGAAGGGTTCCCTTGGGACTGTCAGGGTAGCACAGGTTAGAGGTGGGGGCCGGTTGGGTCTGGGACATATCCTTAATTGTTTGGATTTTTTGGAGGCATCCGGCTACTCAGGGCCCTAGGCCCTTGGAGACAAACACCGGCCCTATTCCCTGTTAAGGAAAAGTTGCCAGCCCTGGTTGCTGATGTCAGTTTGTAGGGTTCCCTTGGGACTGTCAGGGCAGCACAAATTTGAGGTGGGGGCAGGTTGGGTCTGGGAAATATCTTTAATCGTTTGGATTTTTTGGAGGCGGCCGGCCACTCAAAGCCACAGGCTCCTCGAGAAAAAGACCGCTCCTTTTCCCTTTAAGGAAAAGTTGCCGGTCCAGGTTGCTGATGTCTGCATGTAGAGTTCCCGTTGGACTGTCAAGGCAGCACAGTTTTGAGGTGGGGGCAGGTTGGGTCTGGGAAATATCTTTAATCATTTGGATTTTTTGGAGGCGTCCGGCCACTCAATGCCAAAGGTCCTTGGAGAAAAACACAGGCCGTATTCCCAGTTAAGGAACAGTTGCCAGCCCTGGTTGCTGATGTCAGTTTGTAGGGTTCCCTTGGGACTGTCAGGGCAGCACAGGTTTGAGGTGGGGGTAGGTTGGGTCTGGGACATATCCTTCATCGTTTGGATATTTTGGAGGCGGCCGGCCACTCTGGGACCCAGGCTCCTGAAGACAAACACCGGCCCTTTTCCCTTTGAACGAAAAGTTGCCAGACCAGGTTGCTGATGTCAGTTCGTAGAGTTGTCTTGAGACTGTCGGGGCAGCACAAATTTGAGGTGGGGGCAGGTTGGGTCTGGGACATATCTTTAATCGTTTGGATTTTTTGGAGGCAGCCGGCCACTCTGGGACACCGGCTCCTGAAGAAAAACACCAGCCCTTTTCCCTGTGAAGGAAAAGTTGCCAGCCCAGGTTCCTCATGTCAGTTTATACCGTTCTCTTGGGACTGTCAGGGCAGCACAAGTTTCTGGTGGGGGCAGATTAACTCTGGGACATATCATTAATCGTTTGGATTTTTGGAGGCATCCGGCTACTCAGGGACAAAGGCCCTTGGAGACAAACACCGGCCCTATTCCCTGTGAACGAAAAGTTGCCAGCCCCTGTTGCTGATGTCAGTTGGTAGGGTTCCCTTTGGACTGTCAGGGCAGCACAGGTTTGAGGTGGGGGCAGGTTGGGTCTGGGACATATCCTTCATCGTTTGGATTTTTTTACCGGCGGCGGGCCACTCAAGGCCAAAGGCTCCTCAAGAAAAAGACCACCCATTTTCCCTGTGAAGGAAAAGTTGCCAAGGCAGGTTCCTGATGTCAGTTTTAGGGTTCCCTTGGGACTGTCAAGGCAGCACAAACTTGAGGTGGGGGCAGGTTGGGTCTGGGAAATATCTTTAATCGTTTGGATTTTTGGAGGTGTCCGGCCAGTCAAGGCCAAAGGCCCCTTCAGACAAACACTGTCCATTTTTTCTTGGAAAGATATAAGGTCAGCCCTGGTTCCTGCTGTCAGTTTGTAGGGTTCCCTTGGGACTGTCAGGGAAGCACATGTTTTGAGGTGGGGGCAGGTTGGGTCTGGGACATATGCTTAATCATTTGGATTTTTGGAGGCGGCCGGCCACTCAGGGCCACAGGCCCCGAGAGACAAACACTGGCCTTTTTCCCTGTGAAGGAAAAGTTGCCAGTCCAGGTTCCTCATGTCAGTTTATAGCGTTCTCTGGGGCTGTCAGGGCAGCACAAGTTTGTGGTGGGGGCAGATTTGGTCTGGGACATATCTTTAATCATTTGGATTTTTTGGAGGCAGCCGGCCACTCTGGGACACCAGCTCCTGAAGAAAAACACCAGCCCTTTTCCCTTTGAACGAAAAGTTGCCAGACCAGCTTCCTGATGTCAGTCAGTAGAGTTCTCATGAGACTGTCGGGGCAGACCAAATTTGAGGTGGGGGCAGGTTGGGTCTGGGACATATCTTTAATCATTTGGATTTTTTGGAGGCAGCCGGCCACTCTGGGACACCGGCTCCTGAAGAAAAACACCAGCCCTTTTCCCTGTGAAGGAAAAGTTGCCAGCCCAGGTTCCTCATGTCAGTTTATAGCGTTCTCTTGGGACTGTCAGGGCAGCACAAGTTTGTGGTGGGGGCAGGTTGGGTCTGGGACATATCCTACATCGTTTGGATTTTTTGGAGGCGGCCGGCCACTCTGGGACAAAGGCCCCTGCAGGAAGACACGAGCAATTTTTTCTAGGAAAGAAATATGGTCCGCCCAGATTCCTGATGTCAGCAGGTAGGGTTCCCTTGGGACTGTCAGGGAAGCCAGCTTTGAGGTGGGGGCACATTAGTTCTGGGAAATATCTTTGATCATTTGGATTTTTTGGAAGGGTCCGGCCACTCAGGGACAAAGTCCCTGCAGGAAAACACCGGCCATTTTCGCTGGGAAGGAAAAGTGTCCAGCCCAGGATCCTGCTGTCACTTTGAAGGGTTCCCTTGGGACTGTCAGGGTAGCACAGGTTAGAGGTGGGGGCCGGTTGGGTCTGGGACATATCCTTAACTGTTTGGATTTTTTGGGGGCATCCAGCTACTCAGGGCCCCAGGTCCTTGGAGACAAACACCGGCCTTATTCCCTGTTAAGGAAAAGTTGCCAGCCCTGGTTGCTGAAGTCAGTTTGTAGGGTTCCCTTGGGACTGTCAGGGCAGCACAAATTTGAGGTGGGGGCAGGTTGGGTCTGGGACATATCTTTAATCGTTTGGAGATTTTGGAGGCGGCCGCCCACTCTTGGACAAAGGTTCCTGAAGACAAACACCGGCCCTTTTACCCTGTGAAGGAAAAGTTGCTGGTACAGGTTGCTGATGTCTGCAGGTAGAGTTCCCTTGGGACTGTCAAGGTAGCACAGTTTTGAGGTGGGGGCAGGTTAGGTCTGGGAAATATCTTTAATCGTTTGGATTTTTTGGAGGCGGCCGGCCACTCAAAGCCACAGGCTCCTCGAGAAAAAGACCGCTCCTTTTCCCTTTAAGGAAAAGTTGCCGGTCCAGGTTGCTGATGTCTGCATGTAGAGTTCCCGTTGGACTGTCAAGGCAGCACAGTTTTGAGGTGGGGGCAGGTTGGGTCTGGGACATATCCTTAATTGTTTGGAATTTTGGAGGCATCCGGCTACTCAGGGCCCCAGGTCCTTGGAGACAAACACCGGCCTTATTCCCTGTTAAGGAAAAGTTGCCAGCCCTGGTTGCTGATGTCAGTTTGTAGGGTTCCCTTGGGACTGTCAGGGCAGCACAGGTTTGAGGTGGGGGTAGGTTGGGTCTGGGACATATCCTTCATCGTTTGGATATTTTGGAGGCGGCCGGCCACTCTGGGACCCAGGCTCCTGAAGACAAACACCGGCCCTTTTCCCTTTGAACGAAAAGTTGCCAGCCCAGGTTGCTGATGTCAGTTCGTAGAGTTGTCTTGAGACTGTCGGGGCAGCACAAATTTGAGGTGGGGGCAGGTTGGGTCTGGGACATATCTTTAATCGTTTGGATTTTTTGGAGGCAGCCGGCCACTCTGGGACACCGGCTCCTGAAGAAAAAACACCAGCCCTTTTCCCTGTGAAGGAAAAGTTGCCAGCCCAGGTTCCTCATGTCAGTTTATAGCGTTCTCTTGGGACTGTCAGGGCAGCACAAGTTTGTGGTGGGGGCAGATTTGGTCTGGGACATATCTTTAATCGTTTGAAGATTTTGGAGGCGGCCGGCCACTCTGGGACAAAGGTTCCTGAAGACAAACACCGGCCCTTTTCCCTGTGACGGAAAAAGTTGCCAGCCCAGGTTCCTCTTGTCAGTTTATAGCGTTCTCTTGGGACTGTCAGGGCAGCACAAGTTTCTGGTGGGGGCAGATTAACTCTGGGACATATCATTAATCGTTTGGATTTTTGGAGGCATCCGGCTACTCAGGGACAAAGGCCCTTGGAGACAAACACCGGCCCTATTCCCTGTTAAGGAAAAGTTGCCAGCCCCTGTTGCTGATGTCAGTTGGTAGGGTTCCCTTGGGACTGTCAGGGCAGCACAGGTTTGAGGTGGGGGCAGGTTGGGTCTGGGACATATCCTTCATCGTTTGGTTTTTTTGCAGGCGGCGGGCCACTCAAGGCCAAAGGCTCCTCAAGAAAAAGACCACCCATTTTCCCTGTGAAGGAAAAGTTGCCAAGGCAGGTTCCTGATGTCAGTTTTAGGGTTCCCTTGGGACTGTCAAGGCAGCACAAACTTGAGGTGGGGGCAGGTTAGGTCTGGGAAATATCTTTAATCATTTGGATTTTTGGGAGGCGGCCGGCCACTAAAGGCCACAGGCTCCTCGAGAAAAAGACCGCTCCTTTTCCCTGTAAGGAAAAGTTGCTGGTCCAGGTTGCTGATGTCTGCATGTAGAGTTCCTGTTGGACTGTCAAGGCAGCAGAGGTTTGAGGTGGGGGCAGGTTATGTCTGGGAAATATCTTTAGTCATTTGGATTTTTTGGAGGCGTCCGGCCACTCAGGGAGAAAGGCCCCTGCAGGAAACCACCGGCCCTTTTCCCTGTTAAGGAAAAGGGTCCAACCCAGGTTCCCGCTGTCACTTTGTAGGTTTTCCTAGGGACTGTCGGGGCAGCACAAATTTGACGTGGGGGCAGGTTGGGTCTGGGAAATATCTTTAATCATTTGGATTTTTTTGGAGGCGTCCGGCCACTCAAGGCCAAAGGCCCTTGGAGACAAACACCGGCCCTTTTCCCTGTGAAGGAAAAGTTGCCAGCCCTGGTTGCTGATGTCAGTTTGTAGGGTTCCCTTGGGACTGTCAGGGCAGCACAGGTTTGAGGTGGGGGCAGGTTGGGTCTGGGAAATATCTTTAATCGTTTGGATTTTTGGAGGTGTCCGGCCAGTCAAGGCCAAAGGCCCCTTCAGACAAACACTGTCCATTTTTTCTTGGAAAGATATAAGGTCAGCCCTGGTTCCTGCTGTCAGTTTGTAGGGTTCCCTTGGGACTGTCAGGGAAGCACAGGTTTTGAGGTGGGGCAGGTTGGGTCTGGGACATATGCTTAATCATTTGGATTTTTGGAGGCGGCCGGCCACTCAGGGCCACAGGCCCCGAGAGACAAACACTGGCCCTTTTCCCTGTGAAGGAAAAGTTGCCAGCCCAGGTTCCTCATGTCAGTTTATAGCGTTCTCTGGGGCTGTCAGGGCAGCACAAGTTTGTGGTGGTGGCAGATTTGGTCTGGGACATATCTTTAATCGTTTGGATTTTTTGGAGGCAGCCGGCCACTCTGGGACACCAGCTCCTGAAGAAAAACACCGGCCCTTTTCCCTTTGAACAAAAAGTTGCCAGA
Organism: Anomalospiza imberbis; assembly: GCF_031753505.1. NCBI lineage: Eukaryota > Metazoa > Chordata > Aves > Passeriformes > Viduidae > Anomalospiza > Anomalospiza imberbis. Next base: position 107,258 of record NW_027099936.1, read on the forward strand.
CCAGCTTCCTGATGTCAGTCAGTAGAGTTCTCATGCGACTGTCGGGGCAGACCAAATTTGAGGTGGGGGCAGGTTGGGTCTGGGACATATCTTTAATCATTTGGATTTTTTGGAGGCAGCCGGCCACTCTGGGACACCAGCTCCTGAAGAAAAACACCAGCCCTTTTCCCTGTGAAGGAAAAGTTGCCAAGGCAGGTTCCTGATGTCAGTTTGTAGGGTTCCCTTGGGACTGTCAGGGCAGCACAAATTTGAGGTGGGGGCAGGTTGGGTCTGGGACATATCTTTAATCGTTTGGATTTTTTGGAGGCAGCCGGCCACTCAGGGACAAAGGCCCCTGCAGGAAGACACGAGCAATTTTTTCTAGGAAAGAAATATGGTCCGCCCAGATTCCTGATGTCAGCAGGTAGGGTTCCCTTGGGACTGTCAGGGAAGCCCAGCTTTGAGGTGGGGGCACATTAGTTCTGGGAAATATCTTTGATCATTTGGATTTTTTGGAAGGGTCCGGCCACTCAGGGACAAAGTCCCTGCAGGAAAACACCGGCCATTTTCGCTGGGAAGGAAAAGTGTCCAGCCCAGGATCCTGCTGTCACTTTGAAGGGTTCCCTTGGGACTGTCAGGGTAGCACAGGTTAGAGGTGGGGGCCGGTTGGGTCTGGGACATATCCTTAATTGTTTGGAATTTTGGAGGCATCCGGCTACTCAGGGCCCCAGGTCCTTGGAGACAAACACCGGCCTTATTCCCTGTTAAGGAAAAGTTGCCAGCCCTGGTTGCTGATGTCAGTTTGTAGGGTTCCCTTGGGACTGTCAGGGCAGCACAGGTTTGAGGTGGGGGTAGGTTGGGTCTGGGACATATCCTTCATCGTTTGGATATTTTGGAGGCGGCCGGCCACTCTGGGACCCAGGCTCCTGAAGACAAACACCGGCCCTTTTCCCTTTGAACGAAAAGTTGCTAGACCAGGTTGCTGATGTCAGTTAGTAGAGTTCTCTTGAGACTGTCAGGGCAGCACAAATTTGAGGTGTGGGCAGGTTGGGTCTGGGACATATCTTTAATCGTTTGGAGATTTTGGAGGCGGCTGGCCACTCTGGGACAAAGGTTCCTGAAGACAAACACCGGCCCTTTTCCCTGTGACGGAAAAGTTGCCAGCCCAGGTTCCTCTTGTCAGTTTATAGCGTTCTCTTGGGACTGTCAGGGCAGCACAAGTTTCTGGTGAGGGCAGATTAACTCTGGGACATAACATTAATCGTTTGGATTTTTTGGAGGCATCCGGCTACTCAGGGACAAAGGCCCTTGGAGACAAACACCGGCCCTATTCCCTGTTAAGGAAAAGTTGCCAGCCCTGGTTGCGGATGTCAGCAGGTAGGGTTCCCTTGGGACTGTCAGGGCAGCACAGGTTTGAGGTGGGGGCAGGTTGGGTCTGGGACATATCCTTAATCATTTGGATTTTTGGAGGCGGCCGGCCACTCAGGGCCACAGGCCCCGAGAGACAAACACCGGCCCATTTCCCTGTGAAGGAAAAGTTGCCAGCCCAGGTTCCTCATGTCAGTTTATAGCGTTCTCTTGGGACTGTCAGGGCAGCACAAGTTTGTGGTGGGGGCAGGTTAGGTCTGGGACATATCTTTAATCGTTTGGATTTTTTGGAGGCGGCCGGCCACTAAAGGCCACAGGCTCCTCGAGAAAAAGACCGCTCCTTTTCCCTGTAAGGGAAAGTTGCTGGTCGAGGTTGCTGATGTCTGCATGTAGAGTTCCCGTTGGACTGTCAAGGCAGCAGAGGTTTGAGGTGGGGGCAGGTTATGTCTGGGAAATATCTTTAGTCATTTGGATTTTTTGGAGGCGTCCGGCCACTCAGGGAGAAAGGCCCCTGCAGGAAACCACCGGCCCTTTTCCCTGTTAAGGAAAAGGGTCCAGCCCAGGTTCCTGCTGTCACTTTGTAGGTTTTCCTAGGGACTGTCGGGGCAGCACAAATTTGAGGTTGGGGCAGGTTGGGTCTGGGACATATCTTTAATCATTTGGATTTTTTGGAGGCTTCCGGTCACTCAAGGCCACAGGCCCTTGGAGACAAACACCGGCCCTTTTCCCTGTTAAGGAAAAGTTGCCAGACCTGGTTGCTGATGTCAGTTTGTAGGGTTCCCTTGGGACTGTCAGGGAAGCACAGGTTTGAGGTGGGGGCAGGTTGGGTCTGGGAAATATCTTTAATCGTTTGGATTTTTGTAGGCGTCCGGCCAGTCAAGGCCAAAGGCCCCTTCAGACAAACACTGGCCATTTTTTCTTGGAAAGATATAAGGTCAGCCCTGGTTCCTGCTGTCACTTTGTAGGGTTCCCTTGGGACTGTCAGGGAAGCACAGGTTTTGAGGTGGGGGCAGGTTGGGTCTGGGACATATCCTTAATCATTTGGATTTTTGGAGGCGGCCGGCCACTCCAGGCTACAGGCCCCGAGAGACAAACACCAGCCCTTTTCCTTTTGAAGGAAAAGTTGCCAGCCCAGGTTCCTCATGTCAGTTTATAGCGTTCTCTTGGGACTGTCAGGGCAGCACATGTAAGAGGTGGGGGAATGTTGGGTCTGGGACCTATCCTTCGTCGTTTGGATTTTTTGGAGGCGGCCGGCCACTCAAGGCCAAAGGCTCATGGAGAAAAAGACAACACATTTTCCCTGTGAAGGAAAAGTTTCCAGGGCAGGTTCCTCTTGTCAGTTTTTAGAGTTCCCTTGGGACTGTCACGGAAGCAGAGGTTTGAGGTGGGGGCCGGTTGGGTCTGGGACATATCCTTAATTGTTTGGATTTTTTGGAGGCGTCCGGCTACTCAGGGACAAAGGCCCTTGGAGACAAACACCGGCCGTATTCCCTGTGAAGGAAAAGTTGCCAGCCCTGGTTGCTGATGTCAGTTTGTAGGGTTCCCTTTGGACTGTCAGGGCAGCACAGGTTTGAGGTGGGGGCAGGTTGGGTCTGGGACATATCCTTAATTGTTTGGATATTTTGGAGGCGGCCGGCCACTCTGGGACAAAGGCCACTGCAGGAAGACATGAGCAATTTTTTCTAGGAAAGAAATATGGTCCGCCCAGATTCCTGATGTCAGCAGGTAGGGTTCCCTTGGGACTGTCAGGGAAGCCCAGCTTTGAGGTGGGGGGCACATTAGTTCTGGGAAATATCTTTGATCATTTGGATTTTTTTTGGAAGGGTCCGGCCACTCAGGGACAAAGTCCCTGCAGGAAAACACCGGCCATTTTCGCTGGGAAGGAAAAGTGTCCAGCCCAGGATCCTGCTGTCACTTTGAAGGGTTCCCTTGGGACTGTCAGGGTAGCACAGGTTAGAGGTGGGGGCCGGTTGGGTCTGGGACATATCCTTAATTGTTTGGATTTTTTGGAGGCATCCGGCTACTCAGGGCCCTAGGCCCTTGGAGACAAACACCGGCCCTATTCCCTGTTAAGGAAAAGTTGCCAGCCCTGGTTGCTGATGTCAGTTTGTAGGGTTCCTTTGGGCCTGTCAGGGCAGCACAAGTTTCTGGTGGGGGCAGATTAACTCTGGGACATATCCTTAATTGTTTGGATTTTTTGGAGGTGGCCAGCCACTAAAGGCCAAAGGCCCTTGGAGACAAACACCAGCCGTATTCCCTTTTAAGGAAAACTTTCCAGCCCTGGTTGCTGATGTCAGTTTGTAGGGTTCCCTTTGGACTGTCAGGGCAGCACAAATTTGAGGTGGGGGCAGGTTGGGTCTGGGACATATCTTTAATCGTTTGGAGATTTTGGAGGCGGCCAGCCACTCAAGGCCACAGGCTCCTCAAGAAAAAGACCACCCATTTTCCCTGTGAAGGAAAAGTTGCCAAGGCAGGTTCCTGATGTCAGTTTTAGGGTTCCCTTGGGACTGTCAAGGTAGCACAGTTTTGAGGTGGGGGCAGGTTAGGTCTGGGACATATCTTTAATCGTTTGGAGATTTTGGAGGCGGCCGGCCACTCTGGGACACAGGCTCCTGAAGAAAAACACTAGCCCTTTTCCCTGTGAAGGAAAAGTTGCCAGCCCAGGTTCCTCATGTCAGTTTATAGCGTTCTCTTGGGACTGTCAGGGCAGCACAAGTTTGTGGTGGGGGCAGATTTGGTCTGGGACATATCTTTAATCGTTTGGATTTTTTGGAGGCGGCCGGCCACTAAAGGCCACAGGCTCCTCGAGAAAAAGACCGCTCCTTTTCCCTGTAAGGGAAAGTTGCTGGTCGAGGTTGCTGATGTCTGCATGTAGAGTTCCCGTTGGACTGTCAAGGCAGCCGAGGTTTGAGGTGGGGGCAGCTTATGTCTGGGAAATATCTTTAGTCATTTGGATTTTTTGGAGGCGTCCGGCCACTCAGGGAGAAAGGCCCCTGCAGGAAAACACTGGCCCTTTTCCCTGTTAAGGAAAAGTGTCCAGCCCAGGTTCCTGCTGTCACTTTGTAGGTTTTCCTAGGGACTGTCGGGGCAGCACAAATTTGAGGTGGGGGCAGGTTGGGTCTGGGAAATATCTTTAATCATTTGGATATTTTGGAGGCGTCCGGCCACTCTGGGACCCAGGCTTCTGAAGACAAACACTGGCCCTTTTCCCTTTGAACGAAAAGTTGCCAGCCCAGGTTCCTCATGTCAGTTTATAGCGTTCTCTTGGGACTGTCAGGGCAGCACAAGTTTGTGGTGGGGGCAGGTTAGGTCTGGGACATATCTTTAATCGTTTGGATTTTTTGGAGGCGGCCAGCCACTAAAGGCCAAAGGCCCTTGGAGAGAAACACCGGCCGTATTCCCTTTTAAGGAAAAGTTTCCAGCCCTGGTTGCTGATGTCAGTTTGTAGGGTTCCCTTTGGACTGTCAGGGCAGCACAAATTTGAGGTGGGGCAGGTTGGGTCTGGGACATATCTTTAATCGTTTGGTTTTTTGGAGGCGGCCAGCCACTCAAGGCCACAGGCTCCTCAAGAAAAAGACCACCCATTTTCCCTGTGAAGGAAAAGTTGCCAAGGCAGGTTCCTGATGTCAGTTTTAGGGTTCCCTTGGGACTGTCAAGGTAGCACAGTTTTGAGGTGGGGGCAGGTTAGGTCTGGGAAATATCTTTAATCGTTTGGATTTTTTGGAGGCGGCCGGCCACTAAAGGCCACAGGCTCCTCGAGAAAAAGACCGCTCCTTTTCCCTGTAAGGAAAAGTTGCTGGTCGAGGTTGCTGATGTCTGCATGTAGAGTTCCCGTTGGACTGTCAGAGCAGCACAGCTTTGAGGTGGGGGCACATTAGTTCTGGAAATATCTTTGAACATTTGGATTTTTTGGAAGGGTCCGGCCACTCAGGGACGAAGTCCCTGCAGGA
>NW_027099937.1:0-111944 GCF_031753505.1 Anomalospiza imberbis
TTTACCCTAGAACAGAACGTGTTGGTACGAATTTGCCGGCTTGTTGTATTTTGCAACAGCCTGCTACTAAAAAATTGCCTGTCCAGGAAACCTGCACAGATGTGTGAAAAACGCGGTTCACTTTCCTGGTAAACGTAGCAGTTTAATAAAGGACAATAGGATATAAAATTAAGCAAAATTTAACGGCCGGTTGCTTGGCATTCAGCCAAGAGCGCACCCGGCTCTTTCGGAGACCCCCTCTACATAGCTTTTCTTTGCATCAGCCTATCGTATAAGCAATTCTGCGTATTTAAACCTTCCCCCAAACTAGTTTAGATGTTCCAAGGAGTGTTTAGCCTGGCTCCTCCTCGGGTCCACCCTTTTAGAGCATGCACATGGTTTGGCTGTGGTTCTAGTCTGCTCTTATTACCGTCTTCCGCCTGGGCTTTGGTCCATGCTTTCTACAGACGGTAGGTGCTGACAGTTGGCATGTCAGTAGCAGGGGTCTTCATCATACGTTCACTGGATGTTATCCCAAGCAAGCAGGCAGTTCAGTTACCACAGGCGTAACTATATCCGCTATTTCACTACTCTAAGCTAACTTTATAGCAGAAATAAAATATATATCTTTATAGCAACGTTGCTTTAACATTATACATATAGCATCCACTTTCATATTCGTGAAAAGCCAGTACTTTAATATGTACGTGTAACAGATGGATTAGGGATCAGCACCTGTTGGAAAAATGATGACTTCTTTTACTAAGTACTTACAGATATTCTCAGAACAGTCAGAGAGAAAAGGAGAGAGATTTCTACCAGGCTAAGCCTGGGGAAAAGTCCAAGAGGCATGTAAACTAGCCACTATCTCTCTTCTGTTCATCTTGTTTATAGGCATCTTCTACCACGGTGTGCTACTCATAGTGCACCAGTGGTGTGGAAGGTTTTCACTCTGAGACCAGTCATACCTCACCTTAGCGGATCCTGGTTATAAAAGAGGAACGCTAGCTGTTAATGAAGTTCGGATCATTCTTTGCCTTCTGAACTAGGAGTCATTTTCATTGCCGTCCCTGCCTCAACAGCGACAAGTACTTACTACAGAACTAGGACAGAAGGGAGGACTTCTTTTACCAACTCATGGCTTCCCTGGAATCTAAGCCCTCAGCTCCCTTGATGTGGAGTACTGGAGGGAACACTGTACCAAATCTCATCATTAAATTGGTAGCACCGGACAAAGGAATGCCCGACTGCTTTTTAAGAGTTTAACATACTTGCAAAACGATGAAGGTGACCCTTTTCAATGGCAAAACCTTTAGTAGGTTTTTTCAGCATCATGTTTCTCCTGATACACTTATGAGAATAATGTGAAGATTAGGATTCAATATGTTTTCAGCCATCCCTTTCATGCCTATTATCTTTTGACACACCTTCATTTTCCTTTCAATTCTACAGCTTCCCTCTGGTGTTTTAAATCAGGCGCAATATTTTGCTGTTTCGTGGTGCCACTCTCTCGATCTACTGAAGAGGGCCAAGCAATGCCGGGCTGTCAGCAGGCCCCATCCGTCGCTCCTGTTGGCCGCCCCGGGGCAGGAGCGGCCCCGGCCGTGCCATGGCAGCGCTTCCCTCGGGTGTCGGCACTGCCGGCCCGGCTCTGCCGAGCGGCCCCGGCCGTGCCATGGCAGCGCTTCCCTCGGGTCTCGGCACTGCCGGCCCGGCTCTGCCGAGCGGCCCCGGCCGTGCCACGGCAGCGCTTCCCTCGGGTCTCGGCACTGCCGGCCCGGCTCTGCCGGGGGGCTGGGGCAGTGCCACGGCGCACGGCATCTCTGGCCCTGCAGCCTCGGCCAGCAGCAAGATCTGCGCGCTGGGACCCCGCAGCGGCCACCCGCTTCTCCCAGAGCCCGAGGAGCGTCCGCACGCTCCCAACAGCGCGGCGGGAATGCGCTGAGGGAGCCGCGCGCGCTCGGCTCCGGGCGGCAGCCGCCCCGCCCCTCACCCCCGCCCCCCCTTCCCGCCCTCCGGCCCCGCCGCGCGGCGCCAGCGCTGTCATGGCGGCTCTCGCCCACAAGGCCGCGCCCTGAGCCCGGCAATGGTGCCGGGAACGTTCTGGAAGTCTGGAAGGCGCGGGCGGGGACCCGTTGCAAACTGTGCGAGAGGTCCCATTTCCTGAAAAAAGCATGTCCTGTAATGCTTCAGCTTTGCACACGTCCAAGCCTGATCAACAAGAAGAGACATTTAACCTGTGACACACATAGCAGCCTGCAAGCTCGAAGGCCAGGTGTTAGAAAAAGCAAAGTACTTGTTGCTAGAATTGTCTTTTAAGACTCAGGGCTGGGCACGTTTCACTGATCTCAGACCCCGAGGGAAGCTGACAAAGCTTGGGAAGAAGGATGCCTGCTGGTAGTGGACACAAGGGATCCAGAATTTAGGGGCCATAAGGCCACCTGCTAGAACTGCCGAGATAAGGAAAACACTCCTAAAGTCAACTCGGCAAATATGCTGAAATCAGCTCCAGCTGGGTAAAAAAGTGTGATGGTTGCAGGCAACGGGACTTTGGCACCCAAATGATCCTGGGCCTGACCATGGGATGGTTCTGGTCACCAGAACACACAAAAAGTCGGCGCAGTGCAAGCTCTGGGCATTGTGCTTCAAGAACCAGGCTGAAAAAGCTGGTGAGACTGTGCTGCATTCTTGTGTGGTATCGACCCCTTCTCTCTCCTTCTTCTCAAAATCTATTGTAAGCCTGACTAAAAAACCCTAGTTAGAGCCACGCTCACTGCCTTATTCTCTCTCAAAACTTGCAGCAGACTTAGAGGTTTGGTACCTTACAGAGCGGATGTGAGGCCCTGGAGCTGGAGGGACAGACAAGTGATGAAGTGGGCAAAAGTCCTTCTGGAAGAGAGGGGGCACAGAGTACCGGTAGGACAGGCAACACCATGGGACGTGGCCTCCTCTGTTCCAAAGGAAGGCAGGGTCCTGGCAGGCCTTCCCGAAAGCGTCTCAAAGGAAGAGGATTTTTTAGTAGCAGGCTGTTGCAAAATACAACAAGCCGGCAAATTCGTACCAGCACGTTCTGTTCTAGGGTAAAAACCAAAGCAACCACAGCAGACTGCACCATCTTCTCCACTTATCCTACTAGGAAATCCATGCAGATTTCAATCTGACCTTCACCTCGGGGCTCTGGGCCTGTGCTGCAGGCTCACCTGCCTCTCCCTTCCCAGAATCAGCGGAGGAACAGCCAGAGCAGACAGCGGTGTTCCTCGAGGCGACGACGGGAGGAGAAGGCGGACAGGAGCAGGGCTCACGCGGGGCTGAGCAGGGAGCAGTGCCCTCGTGGCCCTGGGCGTGTTCTGCAAACTCCCCACACTCCTCTTTCTCCCACAGAGAGAGAGGACCAGCACCTGGAGGAGACTGTGGCAGTTCTGGACAGGGACTCCCCGCCGACAGCTGCCATGCGCGACAGCAAGCAGGAGGGCCCTGGTGCCCGGCAGCCAGGTGAGGGCAAAGCCGCCCTCCCACAGCCTGGCCCAGGGACGCTTGTGGCTGCTCAGCCATGCCGTGGCTGGGAGCCTCCTTCCTCCCCAAGTGGGGCCCAGCTGGGCCGGGGGGCAGCTCCTGGGACACCCGTGCCCGCAATGGCCCCTGCTCTGCAAGGCCTCCGGCCCTGCCCATCAGCCAGGCAGGCAGGCAGGCAGGCAGGGACGGAGCAGCCCTTGGGGCCGATGCTGCTGCAGCCAAAGAGCCCCGCAGAGGTGCTCATGCCCGCTGCCATTGGCTCTGTCCCCTGCAGCCTGCGTGCTGTGTCGCCGTGCAGAGGCTGACTCCTGTGCTTCCCCAGGCCCTGGCAACAGCTCCTGTGCTGCCCAGGGCACCCACGGCCGCTGCTGGCTTCTCACTCTGACTAGAACCAGCTGGGGCGTGACAGCTCTGCTGCTCTGGGCACGGCTCTCGGGCACAGCACCCGCGTGTCCCTGGGCTGGAGGCAGTGTCCAGGCCGGGCTTGGCAGAGCCCGTCTCTCCTGGAGGGCTGGGGGCACTGCTCTGGTCCTGCCTGGCCCGGGTCTGGGGGGCCTTTGGAAGAAAGAAAGACGCCATGGAGCAGGGCTGAGGCTGTCGCTCCACAGGGAAACCCACCATGGCATGGGGCTGGGGCTGTAACTGCTCAGGGAAACCCACCATGGAGCGGGGCTGGGGCTGTCCCCCTCAGGGAAACCCACCATGGAGCGGGGCTGGGGCTGTAACCGCTCAGGGAAACCCACCATGGAGCGGGGCTGGGGCTGTCACCCTCAGGGAAACCCACCATGGAGCGGGGCTGGGGCTGTAACCACTCAGGGAAACCCACCATGGAGCGGGGCTGGGGCTGTCACCCTCAGGGAAACCCACCATGGAGCGGGGCTGGGGCTGTCCCCCTCAGGGAAACCCACCATGGAGCGGGGCTGGGGCTGTAACTGCTCAGGGAAACCTGCCATGGCAGCCACCTCCAGAGGCTTTGATGTACTTGTTTCTTGGTTGAATGCCCATCAAAGACCAATCTAGCATCTTTGCAAAGGAGCATGACATGCAAGGCCATTTAAAATTGAGTCTGAACTAATTATCGAGCCTAATTAACAAAGATAAAGCCCGGGGCCGCTCCTGCCCCGGGGCGGCCAGCAGGAGCGACGGCTGGGACCTGCTGACAGCCCGGCATTGCTTGGCCCTCTTCAGTAGATCGAGAGAGTGGCACACGAAGTAGCAAAATATTGCGCCTGATTTAAAACACCAGAGGGAAGCTGTAGAATTGAAAGCAAAATGAAGGCGTGTCAAAAGATAATAGGCGTGAAAGGGATGGCTGAAAACATATTGAATCCTAATCTTCACATTATTCTCATAAGTGTATCAGGAGAAACATGATGCTGAAAAAACCTACTAAAGGTTTTGCCATTGAAAAGGGTCACCTTCATCGTTTGCAAGTATGTTAAACTCTTAAAAAGCAGTCGGGCATTCCTTTGTCCGGTGCTACCAATTTAATGATGAGATTTGGTACAGTGTTCCCTCCAGTACTCCACATCAAGGGAGCTGAGGGCTTAGATTCCAGGGAAGCCATGAGTTGGTAAAAGAAGTCCTCCCTTCTGTCCTAGTTCTGTAGTAAGTACTTGTCGCTGTTGAGGCAGGGACGGCAATGAAAATGACTCCTAGTTCAGAAGGCAAAGAATGATCCGAACTTCATTAACAGCTAGCGTTCCTCTTTTATAACCAGGATCGCTAAGGTGAGGTATGACTGGTCTCAGAGTGAAAACCTTCCACACCACTGGTGCACTATGAGTAGCACACCGTGGTAGAAGATGCCTATAAACAAGATGAACAGAAGAGAGACAGTGGCTAGTTTACATGCCTCTTGGACTTTTCCCCAGGCTTAGCCTGGTAGAAATCTCTCTCCTTTTCTCTCTGACTGTTCTGAGAATATCTGTAAGTACTTAGTAAAAGAAGTCATCATTTTGCCAACAGGTGCTGATCCCTAATCCATCTGTTACACGTACATATTAAAGTACTGGCTTTTCACCAATATGAAAGTGGATGCTATATGTATAATGTTAAAGCAACGTTGCTATAAAGATATATATTTTATTTCTGCTATAAAATTAGCTTAGAGTAGTGAAATAGCGGATATAGTTACGCCTGTGGTAACTGAACTGCCTGCTTGCTTGGGATAACATCCAGTGAACGTATGATGAAGACCCCTGCTACTGACATGCCAACTGTCAGCACCTACCGTCTGTAGAAAGCATGGACCAAAGCCCAGGCGGAAGACGGTAATAAGAGCAGACTAAAACCACAGCCAAACCATGTGCATGCTCTAAAAGGGTGGACCCGAGGAGGAGCCAGGCTAAACACTCCTTGGAACATCTAAACTAGCTTGGGGGAAGGTTTAAATACGCAGAATTGCTTATACGATAGGCTGATGCAAAGAAAAGCTATGTAGAGGGGGTCTCCGAAAGAGCCGGGTGCGCTCTTGGCTGAATGCCAAGCAACCGGCCGTTAAATTTTGCTTAATTTTATATCCTATTGTCCTTTATTAAACTGCTACGTTTACCAGGAAAGTGAACCGCGTTTTTCACACATCTGTGCAGGTTTCCTGGACAGGCAATTTTTTAGTAGCAGGCTGTTGCAAAATACAACAAGCCGGCAAATTCGTACCAACACGTTCTGTTCTAGGGTAAAAACCAAAGCAACCACAGCAGACTGCACCATCTTCTCCACTTATCCTACTAGGAAATCCATGCAGATTTCAATCTGACCTTCACCTCGGGGCTCTGGGCCTGTGCTGCAGGCTCACCTGCCTCTCCCTTCCCAGAATCAGCGGAGGAACAGCCAGAGCAGACAGCGGTGTTCCTCGAGGCGACGACGGGAGGAGAAGGCGGACAGGAGCAGGGCTCACGCGGGGCTGAGCAGGGAGCAGTGCCCTCGTGGCCCTGGGCCTGTTCTGCAAACTCCCCACACTCCTCTTTCTCCCACAGAGAGAGAGGACCAGCACCTGGAGGAGACTGTGGCAGTTCTGGACAGGGACTCCCCGCCGACAGCTGCCATGCGCGACAGCAAGCAGGAGGGCCCTGGTGCCCGGCAGCCAGGTGAGGGCAAAGCCGCCCTCCCACAGCCTGGCCCAGGGACGCTTGTGGCTGCTCAGCCATGCCGTGGCTGGGAGCCTCCTTCCTCCCCAAGTGGGGCCCAGCTGGGCCGGGGGGCAGCTCCTGGGACACCCGTGCCCGCAATGGCCCCTGCTCTGCAAGGCCTCCGGCCCTGCCCATCAGCCAGGCAGGCAGGCAGGCAGGCAGGGACGGAGCAGCCCTTGGGGCCGATGCTGCTGCAGCCAAAGAGCCCCGCAGAGGTGCTCATGCCCGCTGCCATTGGCTCTGTCCCCTGCAGCCTGCGTGCTGTGTCGCCGTGCAGAGGCTGACTCCTGTGCTTCCCCAGGCCCTGGCAACAGCTCCTGTGCTGCCCAGGGCACCCACGGCCGCTGCTGGCTTCTCACTCTGACTAGAACCAGCTGGGGCGTGACAGCTCTGCTGCTCTGGGCACGGCTCTCGGGCACAGCACCCGCGTGTCCCTGGGCTGGAGGCAGTGTCCAGGCCGGGCTTGGCAGAGCCCGTCTGCTCCTGGAGGGCTGGGGGCACTGCTCTGGTCCTGCCTGGCCCGGGTCTGGGGGGCCTTTGGAAGAAAGAAAGACGCCATGGAGCAGGGCTGAGGCTGTCGCTCCACAGGGAAACCCACCATGGCACGGGGCTGGGGCTGTAACTGCTCAGGGAAACCCACCATGGAGCGGGGCTGGGGCTGTCCCCCTCAGGGAAACCCACCATGGAGCGGGGCTGGGGCTGTAACCGCTCAGGGAAACCCACCATGGAGCGGGGCTGGGGCTGTCCCCCTCAGGGAAACCCACCATGGAGCGGGGCTGGGGCTGTAACCGCTCAGGGAAACCCACCATGGAGCGGGGCTGGGGCTGTCCCCCTCAGGGAAACCCACCATGGAGCGGGGCTGGGGCTGTAACCGCTCAGGGAAACCTGCCATGGCAGCCACCTCCAGAGGCTTTGATGTACTTGTTTCTTGGTTGAATGCCCATCAAAGACCAATCTAGCATCTTTGCAAAGGAGCATGACATGCAAGGCCATTTAAAATTGAGTCTGAACTAATTATCGAGCCTAATTAACAAAGATAAAGCCCGGGGCCGCTCCTGCCCCGGGGCGGCCAGCAGGAGCGACGGCTGGGACCTGCTGACAGCCCGGCATTGCTTGGCCCTCTTCAGTAGATCGAGAGAGTGGCACCACGAAGTAGCAAAATATTGCGCCTGATTTAAAACACCAGAGGGAAGCTGTAGAATTGAAAGCAAAATGAAGGCGTGTCAAAAGATAATAGGCGTGAAAGGGATGGCTGAAAACATATTGAATCCTAATCTTCACATTATTCTCATAAGTGTATCAGGAGAAACATGATGCTGAAAAAACCTACTAAAGGTTTTGCCATTGAAAAGGGTCACCTTCATCGTTTTGCAAGTATGTTAAACTCTTAAAAAGCAGTCGGGCATTCCTTTGTCCGGTGCTACCAATTTAATGATGAGATTTGGTACAGTGTTCCCTCCAGTACTCCACATCAAGGGAGCTGAGGGCTTAGATTCCAGGGAAGCCATGAGTTGGTAAAAGAAGTCCTCCCTTCTGTCCTAGTTCTGTAGTAAGTACTTGTCGCTGTTGAGGCAGGGACGGCAATGAAAATGACTCCTAGTTCAGAAGGCAAAGAATGATCCGAACTTCATTAACAGCTAGCGTTCCTCTTTTATAACCAGGATCGCTAAGGTGAGGTATGGCTGGTCTCAGAGTGAAAACCTTCCACACCACTGGTGCACTATGAGTAGCACACCGTGGTAGAAGATGCCTATAAACAAGATGAACAGAAGAGAGACAGTGGCTAGTTTACATGCCTCTTGGACTTTTCCCCAGGCTTAGCCTGGTAGAAATCTCTCTCCTTTTCTCTCTGACTGTTCTGAGAATATCTGTAAGTACTTAGTAAAAGAAGTCATCATTTTGCCAACAGGTGCTGATCCCTAATCCATCTGTTACATGTACATATTAAAGTACTGGCTTTTCACCAATATGAAAGCCGGATGCTATATGTATAATGTTAAAGCAACGTTGCTATAAAGATATATATTTTATTTCTGCTATAAAATTAGCTTAGAGTAGTGAAATAGCGGATATAGTTACGCCTGTGGTAACTGAACTGCCTGCTTGCTTGGGATAACATCCAGTGAACGTATGATGAAGACCCCTGCTACTGACATGCCAACTGTCAGCACCTACCGTCTGTAGAAAGCATGGACCAAAGCCCAGGCGGAAGACGGTAATAAGAGCAGACTAGAACCACAGCCAAACCATGTGCATGCTCTAAAAGGGTGGACCCGAGGAGGAGCCAGGCTAAACACTCCTTGGAACATCTAAACTAGTTTGGGGGAAGGTTTAAATAAGCAGAATTGCTTATACGATAGGCTGATGCAAAGAAAAGCTATGTAGAGGGGGTCTCCGAAAGAGCCGGGTGCGCTCTTGGCTGAATGCCAAGCAACCGGCCGTTAAATTTTGCTTAATTTTATATCCTATTGTCCTTTATTAAACTGCTACGTTTACCAGGAAAGTGAACCGCGTTTTTCACACATCTGTGCAGGTTTCCTGGACAGGCAATTTTTTAGTAGCAGGCTGTTGCAAAATACAACAAGCCGGCAAATTCGTACCAACACGTTCTGTTCTAGGGTAAAAACCAAAGCAACCACAGCAGACTGCACCATCTTCTCCACTTATCCTACTAGGAAATCCATGCAGATTTCAATCTGACCTTCACCTCGGGGCTCTGGGCCTGTGCTGCAGGCTCACCTGCCTCTCCCTTCCCAGAATCAGCGGAGGAACAGCCAGAGCAGACAGCGGTGTTCCTCGAGGCGACGACGGGAGGAGAAGGCGGACAGGAGCAGGGCTCACGCGGGGCTGAGCAGGGAGCAGTGCCCTCGTGGCCCTGGGCCTGTTCTGCAAACTCCCCACACTCCTCTTTCTCCCACAGAGAGAGAGGACCAGCACCTGGAGGAGACTGTGGCAGTTCTGGACAGGGACTCCCCGCCGACAGCTGCCATGCGCGACAGCAAGCAGGAGGGCCCTGGTGCCCGGCAGCCAGGTGAGGGCAAAGCCGCCCTCCCACAGCCTGGCCCAGGGACGCTTGTGGCAGGCGATGTGGGGCCCAGGGCAGAGGCAGGGCGAGGCGGGAGCTGCTCAGCCATGCCGTGGCTGGGAGCCTCCTTCCTCCCCAAGTGGGGCCCAGCTGGGCCGGGGGGCAGCTCCTGGGACACCCATGCCCGCAATGGCCCCTGCTCTGCAAGGCCTCCGGCCCTGCCCATCAGCCAGGCAGGCAGGCAGGCAGGCAGGGACGGAGCAGCCCTTGGGGCCGATGCTGCTGCAGCCAAAGAGCCCCGCAGAGGTGCTCATGCCCGCTGCCATTGGCTCTGTCCCCTGCAGCCTGTGTGCTGTGTTGCCGTGCAGAGGCTGACTCCTGTGCTTCCCCAGGCCCTGTCAACAGCTCCTGTGCTGCCCAGGGCACCCACGGCCGCTGCTGGCTTCTCACTCTGACCAGAACCAGCTGGGGCGTGACAGCTCTGCTGCTCTGGGCACGGCTCTCGGGCAGAGCACCCGCGTGTCCCTGGGCTGGAGGCAGTGTCCAGGCCGGGCTTGGCAGAGCCCGTCTGCTCCTGGAGGGCTGGGGGCACTGCTCTGGTCCTGCCTGGCCCGGGTCTGGGGGGCCTTTGGAAGAAAGAAAGACGCCATGGAGCAGGGCTGAGGCTGTCGCTCCACAGGGAAACCCACCATGGAGCGGGGCTGGGGCTGTCCCCCTCAGGGAAACCCACCATGGAGCGGGGCTGGGGCTGTAACCGCTCAGGGAAACCCACCATGGAGCGGGGCTGAGGCTGTCCCCCTCAGGGAAACCCACCATGGAGCGGGGCTGGGGCTGTAACCGCTCAGGGAAACCCACCATGGAGCGGGGCTGGGGCTGTCCCCCTCAGGGAAACCCACCATGGAGCGGGGCTGGGGCTGTAACCACTCAGGGAAACCCACCATGGAGCGGGGCTGGGGCTGTCCCCCTCAGGGAAACCCACCATGGAGCGGGGCTGGGGCTGTAACCGCTCAGGGAAACCCACCATGGCAGCCACCTCCAGAGGCTTTGATGTACTTGTTTCTTGGTTGAATGCCCATCAAAGACCAATCTAGCATCTTTGCAAAGGAGCATGACATGCAAGGCCATTTAAAATTGAGTCTGAACTAATTATCGAGCCTAATTAACAAAGATAAAGCCCGGGGCCGCTCCTGCCCCGGGGCGGCCAGCAGGAGCGACGGCTGGGACCTGCTGACAGCCCGGCATTGCTTGGCCCTCTTCAGTAGATCGAGAGAGTGGCACCACGAAGTAGCAAAATATTGCGCCTGATTTAAAACACCAGAGGGAAGCTGTAGAATTGAAAGCAAAATGAAGGCGTGTCAAAAGATAATAGGCGTGAAAGGGATGGCTGAAAACATATTGAATCCTAATCTTCACATTATTCTCATAAGTGTATCAGGAGAAACATGATGCTGAAAAAACCTACTAAAGGTTTTGCCATTGAAAAGGGTCACCTTCATCGTTTTGCAAGTATGTTAAACTCTTAAAAAGCAGTCGGGCAGTCCTTTGTCCGGTGCTACCAATTTAATGATGAGATTTGGTACAGTGTTCCCTCCAGTACTCCACATCAAGGGAGCTGAGGGCTTAGATTCCAGGGAAGCCATGAGTTGGTAAAAGAAGTCCTCCCTTCTGTCCTAGTTCTGTAGTAAGTACTTGTCGCTGTTGAGGCAGGGACGGCAATGAAAATGACTCCTAGTTCAGAAGGCAAAGAATGATCCGAACTTCATTAACAGCTAGCGTTCCTCTTTTATAACCAGGATCGCTAAGGTGAGGTATGGCTGGTCTCAGAGTGAAAACCTTCCACACCACTGGTGCACTATGAGTAGCACACCGTGGTAGAAGATGCCTATAAACAAGATGAACAGAAGAGAGACAGTGGCTAGTTTACATGCCTCTTGGACTTTTCCCCAGGCTTAGCCTGGTAGAAATCTCTCTCCTTTTCTCTCTGACTGTTCTGAGAATATCTGTAAGTACTTAGTAAAAGAAGTCATCATTTTGCCAACAGGTGCTGATCCCTAATCCATCTGTTACACGTACATATTAAAGTACTGGCTTTTCACCAATATGAAAGCGGATGCTATATGTATAATGTTAAAGCAACGTTGCTATAAAGATATATATTTTATTTCTGCTATAAAATTAGCTTAGAGTAGTGAAATAGCGGATATAGTTACGCCTGTGGTAACTGAACTGCCTGCTTGCTTGGGATAACATCCAGTGAACGTATGATGAAGACCCCTGCTACTGACATGCCAACTGTCAGCACCTACCGTCTGTAGAAAGCATGGACCAAAGCCCAGGCGGAAGACGGTAATAAGAGCAGACTAAAACCACAGCCAAACCATGTGCATGCTCTAAAAGGGTGGACCCGAGGAGGAGCCAGGCTAAACACTCCTTGGAACATCTAAACTAGCTTGGGGGAAGGTTTAAATACGCAGAATTGCTTATACGATAGGCTGATGCAAAGAAAAGCTATGTAGAGGGGGTCTCCGAAAGAGCCGGGTGCGCTCTTGGCTGAATGCCAAGCAACCGGCCGTTAAATTTTGCTTAATTTTATATCCTATTGTCCTTTATTAAACTGCTACGTTTACCAGGAAAGTGAACCGCGTTTTTCACACATCTGTGCAGGTTTCCTGGACAGGCAATTTTTTAGTAGCAGGCTGTTGCAAAATACAACAAGCCGGCAAATTCGTACCAACACGTTCTGTTCTAGGGTAAAAACCAAAGCAACCACAGCAGACTGCACCATCTTCTCCACTTATCCTACTAGGAAATCCATGCAGATTTCAATCTGACCTTCACCTCGGGGCTCTGGGCCTGTGCTGCAGGCTCACCTGCCTCTCCCTTCCAGAATCAGCGGAGGAACAGCCAGAGCAGACAGCGGTGTTCCTCGAGGCGACGACGGGAGGAGAAGGCGGACAGGAGCAGGGCTCACGCGGGGCTGAGCAGGGAGCAGTGCCCTCGTGGCCCTGGGCCTGTTCTGCAAACTCCCCACACTCCTCTTTCTCCCACAGAGAGAGAGGACCAGCACCTGGAGGAGACTGTGGCAGTTCTGGACAGGGACTCCCCGCCGACAGCTGCCATGCGCGACAGCAAGCAGGAGGGCCCTGGTGCCCGGCAGCCAGGTGAGGGCAAAGCCGCCCTCCCACAGCCTGGCCCAGGGACGCTTGTGGCTGCTCAGCCATGCCGTGGCTGGGAGCCTCCTTCCTCCCCAAGTGGGGCCCAGCTGGGCCGGGGGGCAGCTCCTGGGACACCCGTGCCCGCAATGGCCCCTGCTCTGCAAGGCCTCCGGCCCTGCCCATCAGCCAGGCAGGCAGGCAGGCAGGCAGGGACGGAGCAGCCCTTGGGGCCGATGCTGCTGCAGCCAAAGAGCCCCGCAGAGGTGCTCATGCCCGCTGCCATTGGCTCTGTCCCCTGCAGCCTGCGTGCTGTGTCGCCGTGCAGAGGCTGACTCCTGTGCTTCCCCAGGCCCTGGCAACAGCTCCTGTGCTGCCCAGGGCACCCACGGCCGCTGCTGGCTTCTCACTCTGACTAGAACCAGCTGGGGCGTGACAGCTCTGCTGCTCTGGGCACGGCTCTCGGGCACAGCACCCGCGTGTCCCTGGGCTGGAGGCAGTGTCCAGGCCGGGCTTGGCAGAGCCCGTCTCTCCTGGAGGGCTGGGGGCACTGCTCTGGTCCTGCCTGGCCCGGGTCTGGGGGGGCCTTTGGAAGAAAGAAAGACGCCATGGAGCAGGGCTGAGGCTGTCGCTCCACAGGGAAACCCACCATGGCATGGGGCTGGGGCTGTAACTGCTCAGGGAAACCCACCATGGAGCGGGGCTGGGGCTGTCCCCCTCAGGGAAACCCACCATGGAGCGGGGCTGGGGCTTGTAACCGCTCAGGGAAACCCACCATGGAGCGGGGCTGGGGCTGTCACCCTCAGGGAAACCCACCATGGAGCGGGGCTGGGGCTGTAACCGCTCAGGGAAACCCACCATGGAGCGGGGCTGGGGCTGTAACCGCTCAGGGAAACCCACCATGGAGCGGGGCTGGGGCTGTCCCCCTCAGGGAAACCCACCATGGAGCGGGGCTGGGGCTGTAACTGCTCAGGGAAACCTGCCATGGCAGCCACCTCCAGAGGCTTTGATGTACTTGTTTCTTGGTTGAATGCCCATCAAAGACCAATCTAGCATCTTTGCAAAGGAGCATGACATGCAAGGCCATTTAAAATTGAGTCTGAACTAATTATCGAGCCTAATTAACAAAGATAAAGCCCGGGGCCGCTCCTGCCCCGGGGCGGCCAGCAGGAGCGACGGCTGGGACCTGCTGACAGCCCGGCATTGCTTGGCCCTCTTCAGTAGATCGAGAGAGTGGCACCACGAAGTAGCAAAATATTGCGCCTGATTTAAAACACCAGAGGGAAGCTGTAGAATTGAAAGCAAAATGAAGGCGTGTCAAAAGATAATAGGCGTGAAAGGGATGGCTGAAAACATATTGAATCCTAATCTTCACATTATTCTCATAAGTGTATCAGGAGAAACATGATGCTGAAAAAACCTACTAAAGGTTTTGCCATTGAAAAGGGTCACCTTCATCGTTTTGCAAGTATGTTAAACTCTTAAAAAGCAGTCGGGCAGTCCTTTGTCCGGTGCTACCAATTTAATGATGAGATTTGGTACAGTGTTCCCTCCAGTACTCCACATCAAGGGAGCTGAGGGCTTAGATTCCAGGGAAGCCATGAGTTGGTAAAAGAAGTCCTCCCTTCTGTCCTAGTTCTGTAGTAAGTACTTGTCGCTGTTGAGGCAGGGACGGCAATGAAAATGACTCCTAGTTCAGAAGGCAAAGAATGATCCGAACTTCATTAACAGCTAGCGTTCCTCTTTTATAACCAGGATCGCTAAGGTGAGGTATGGCTGGTCTCAGAGTGAAAACCTTCCACACCACTGGTGCACTATGAGTAGCACACCGTGGTAGAAGATGCCTATAAACAAGATGAACAGAAGAGAGACAGTGGCTAGTTTACATGCCTCTTGGACTTTTCCCCAGGCTTAGCCTGGTAGAAATCTCTCTCCTTTTCTCTCTGACTGTTCTGAGAATATCTGTAAGTACTTAGTAAAAGAAGTCATCATTTTGCCAACAGGTGCTGATCCCTAATCCATCTGTTACACGTACATATTAAAGTACTGGCTTTTCACCAATATGAAAGTGGATGCTATATGTATAATGTTAAAGCAACGTTGCTATAAAGATATATATTTTATTTCTGCTATAAAATTAGCTTAGAGTAGTGAAATAGCGGATATAGTTACGCCTGTGGTAACTGAACTGCCTGCTTGCTTGGGATAACATCCAGTGAACGTATGATGAAGACCCCTGCTACTGACATGCCAACTGTCAGCACCTACCGTCTGTAGAAAGCATGGACCAAAGCCCAGGCGGAAGACGGTAATAAGAGCAGACTAAAACCACAGCCAAACCATGTGCATGCTCTAAAAGGGTGGACCCGAGGAGGAGCCAGGCTAAACACTCCTTGGAACATCTAAACTAGCTTGGGGGAAGGTTTAAATACGCAGAATTGCTTATACGATAGGCTGATGCAAAGAAAAGCTATGTAGAGGGGGTCTCCGAAAGAGCCGGGTGCGCTCTTGGCTGAATGCCAAGCAACCGGCCGTTAAATTTTGCTTAATTTTATATCCTATTGTCCTTTATTAAACTGCTACGTTTACCAGGAAAGTGAACCGCGTTTTTCACACATCTGTGCAGGTTTCCTGGACAGGCAATTTTTTAGTAGCAGGCTGTTGCAAAATACAACAAGCCGGCAAATTCGTACCAACACGTTCTGTTCTAGGGTAAAAACCAAAGCAACCACAGCAGACTGCACCATCTTCTCCACTTATCCTACTAGGAAATCCATGCAGATTTCAATCTGACCTTCACCTCGGGGCTCTGGGCCTGTGCTGCAGGCTCACCTGCCTCTCCCTTCCCAGAATCAGCGGAGGAACAGCCAGGGCAGACAGCGGTGTTCCTCGAGGCGACGACGGGAGGAGAAGGCGGACAGGAGCAGGGCTCACGCGGGGCTGAGCAGGGAGCAGTGCCCTCGTGGCCCTGGGCCTGTTCTGCAAACTCCCCACACTCCTCTTTCTCCCACAGAGAGAGAGGACCAGCACCTGGAGGAGACTGTGGCAGTTCTGGACAGGGACTCCCCGCCGACAGCTGCCATGCGCGACAGCAAGCAGGAGGGCCCTGGTGCCCGGCAGCCAGGTGAGGGCAAAGCCGCCCTCCCACAGCCTGGCCCAGGGACGCTTGTGGCTGCTCAGCCATGCCGTGGCTGGGAGCCTCCTTCCTCCCCAAGTGGGGCCCAGCTGGGCCGGGGGGCAGCTCCTGGGACACCCGTGCCCGCAATGGCCCCTGCTCTGCAAGGCCTCCGGCCCTGCCCATCAGCCAGGCAGGCAGGCAGGCAGGCAGGGACGGAGCAGCCCTTGGGGCCGATGCTGCTGCAGCCAAAGAGCCCCGCAGAGGTGCTCATGCCCGCTGCCATTGGCTCTGTCCCCTGCAGCCTGCGTACTGTGTCGCCGTGCAGAGGCTGACTCCTGTGCTTCCCCAGGCCCTGGCAACAGCTCCTGTGCTGCCCAGGGCACCCACGGCCGCTGCTGGCTTCTCACTCTGACCAGAACCAGCTGGGGCGTGACAGCTCTGCTGCTCTGGGCACGGCTCTCGGGCACAGCACCCGCGTGTCCCTGGGCTGGGGGCAGTGCCCAGGCCGGGCTTGGCAGAGCCCATCTGCTCCTGGAGGGCTGGGGGCACTGCTCTGGTCCTGCCTGGCCCGGGTCTGGGGGGCCTTTGGAAGAAAGAAAGACGCCATGGAGCAGGGCTGAGGCTGTCGCTCCACAGGGAAACCCACCATGGCACGGGGCTGGGGCTGTAACTGCTCAGGGAAACCCACCATGGAGCGGGGCTGGGGCTGTCCCCCTCAGGGAAACCCACCATGGAGCGGGGCTGGGGCTGTAACCGCTCAGGGAAACCCACCATGGAGCGGGGCTGGGGCTGTCCCCCTCAGGGAAACCCACCATGGAGCGGGGCTGGGGCTGTAACCGCTCAGGGAAACCCACCATGGAGCGGGGCTGGGGCTGTAACCGCTCAGGGAAACCCACCATGGAGCGGGGCTGGGGCTGTCCCCCTCAGGGAAACCCACCATGGAGCGGGGCTGGGGCTGTAACCGCTCAGGGAAACCTGCCATGGCAGCCACCTCCAGAGGCTTTGATGTACTTGTTTCTTGGTTGAATGCCCATCAAAGACCAATCTAGCATCTTTGCAAAGGAGCATGACATGCAAGGCCATTTAAAATTGAGTCTGAACTAATTATCGAGCCTAATTAACAAAGATAAAGCCCGGGGCCGCTCCTGCCCCGGGGCGGCCAGCAGGAGCGACGGCTGGGACCTGCTGACAGCCCGGCATTGCTTGGCCCTCTTCAGTAGATCGAGAGAGTGGCACCACGAAGTAGCAAAATATTGCGCCTGATTTAAAACACCAGAGGGAAGCTGTAGAATTGAAAGCAAAATGAAGGCGTGTCAAAAGATAATAGGCGTGAAAGGGATGGCTGAAAACATATTGAATCCTAATCTTCACATTATTCTCATAAGTGTATCAGGAGAAACATGATGCTGAAAAAACCTACTAAAGGTTTTGCCATTGAAAAGGGTCACCTTCATCGTTTTGCAAGTATGTTAAACTCTTAAAAATCAGTCGGGCAGTCCTTTGTCCGGTGCTACCAATTTAATGATGAGATTTGGTACAGTGTTCCCTCCAGTACTCCACATCAAGGGAGCTGAGGGCTTAGATTCCAGGGAAGCCATGAGTTGGTAAAAGAAGTCCTCCCTTCTGTCCTAGTTCTGTAGTAAGTACTTGTCGCTGTTGAGGCAGGGACGGCAATGAAAATGACTCCTAGTTCAGAAGGCAAAGAATGATCCGAACTTCATTAACAGCTAGCGTTCCTCTTTTATAACCAGGATCGCTAAGGTGAGGTATGGCTGGTCTCAGAGTGAAAACCTTCCACACCACTGGTGCACTATGAGTAGCACACCGTGGTAGAAGATGCCTATAAACAAGATGAACAGAAGAGAGACAGTGGCTAGTTTACATGCCTCTTGGACTTTTCCCCAGGCTTAGCCTGGTAGAAATCTCTCTCCTTTTCTCTCTGACTGTTCTGAGAATATCTGTAAGTACTTAGTAAAAGAAGTCATCATTTTGCCAACAGGTGCTGATCCCTAATCCATCTGTTACACGTACATATTAAAGTACTGGCTTTTCACCAATATGAAAGTGGATGCTATATGTATAATGTTAAAGCAACGTTGCTATAAAGATATATATTTTATTTCTGCTATAAAATTAGCTTAGAGTAGTGAAATAGCGGATATAGTTACGCCTGTGGTAACTGAACTGCCTGCTTGCTTGGGATAACATCCAGTGAACGTATGATGAAGACCCCTGCTACTGACATGCCAACTGTCAGCACCTACCGTCTGTAGAAAGCATGGACCAAAGCCCAGGCGGAAGACGGTAATAAGAGCAGACTAAAACCACAGCCAAACCATGTGCATGCTCTAAAAGGGTGGACCCGAGGAGGAGCCAGGCTAAACACTCCTTGGAACATCTAAACTAGCTTGGGGGAAGGTTTAAATACGCAGAATTGCTTATACGATAGGCTGATGCAAAGAAAAGCTATGTAGAGGGGGTCTCCGAAAGAGCCGGGTGCGCTCTTGGCTGAATGCCAAGCAACCGGCCGTTAAATTTTGCTTAATTTTATATCCTATTGTCCTTTATTAAACTGCTACGTTTACCAGGAAAGTGAACCGCGTTTTTCACACATCTGTGCAGGTTTCCTGGACAGGCAATTTTTTAGTAGCAGGCTGTTGCAAAATACAACAAGCCGGCAAATTCGTACCAACACGTTCTGTTCTAGGGTAAAAACCAAAGCAACCACAGCAGACTGCACCATCTTCTCCACTTATCCTACTAGGAAATCCATGCAGATTTCAATCTGACCTTCACCTCGTGGCCCTGGGCCTGTTCTGCAAACTCCCCACACTCCTCTTTCTCCCACAGAGAGAGAGGACCAGCACCTGGAGGAGACTGTGGCAGTTCTGGACAGGGACTCCCCGCCGACAGCTGCCATGCGCGACAGCAAGCAGGAGGGCCCTGGTGCCCGGCAGCCAGGTGAGGGCAAAGCCGCCCTCCCACAGCCTGGCCCAGGGACGCTTGTGGCTGCTCAGCCATGCCGTGGCTGGGAGCCTCCTTCCTCCCCAAGTGGGGCCCAGCTGGGCCGGGGGGCAGCTCCTGGGACACCCGTGCCCGCAATGGCCCCCTGCTCTGCAAGGCCTCCGGCCCTGCCCATCAGCCAGGCAGGCAGGCAGGCAGGCAGGGACGGAGCAGCCCTTGGGGCCGATGCTGCTGCAGCCAAAGAGCCCCGCAGAGGTGCTCATGCCCGCTGCCATTGGCTCTGTCCCCTGCAGCCTGCGTGCTGTGTCGCCGTGCAGAGGCTGACTCCTGTGCTTCCCCAGGCCCTGGCAACAGCTCCTGTGCTGCCCAGGGCACCCACGGCCGCTGCTGGCTTCTCACTCTGACTAGAACCAGCTGGGGCGTGACAGCTCTGCTGCTCTGGGCACGGCTCTCGGGCACAGCACCCGCGTGTCCCTGGGCTGGAGGCAGTGTCCAGGCCGGGCTTGGCAGAGCCCGTCTGCTCCTGGAGGGCTGGGGGCACTGCTCTGGTCCTGCCTGGCCCGGGTCTGGGGGGCCTTTGGAAGAAAGAAAGACGCCATGGAGCAGGGCTGAGGCTGTCGCTCCACAGGGAAACCCACCATGGCACGGGGCTGGGGCTGTAACTGCTCAGGGAAACCCACCATGGAGCGGGGCTGGGGCTGTCCCCCTCAGGGAAACCCACCATGGAGCGGGGCTGGGGCTGTAACCGCTCAGGGAAACCCACCATGGAGCGGGGCTGGGGCTGTCCCCCTCAGGGAAACCCACCATGGAGCGGGGCTGGGGCTGTAACCGCTCAGGGAAACCCACCATGGAGCGGGGCTGGGGCTGTAACCGCTCAGGGAAACCCACCATGGAGCGGGGCTGGGGCTGTCCCCCTCAGGGAAACCCACCATGGAGCGGGGCTGGGGCTGTAACCGCTCAGGGAAACCTGCCATGGCAGCCACCTCCAGAGGCTTTGATGTACTTGTTTCTTGGTTGAATGCCCATCAAAGACCAATCTAGCATCTTTGCAAAGGAGCATGACATGCAAGGCCATTTAAAATTGAGTCTGAACTAATTATCGAGCCTAATTAACAAAGATAAAGCCCGGGGCCGCTCCTGCCCCCGGGGCGGCCAGCAGGAGCGACGGCTGGGACCTGCTGACAGCCCGGCATTGCTTGGCCCTCTTCAGTAGATCGAGAGAGTGGCACCACGAAGTAGCAAAATATTGCGCCTGATTTAAAACACCAGAGGGAAGCTGTAGAATTGAAAGCAAAATGAAGGCGTGTCAAAAGATAATAGGCGTGAAAGGGATGGCTGAAAACATATTGAATCCTAATCTTCACATTATTCTCATAAGTGTATCAGGAGAAACATGATGCTGAAAAAACCTACTAAAGGTTTTGCCATTGAAAAGGGTCACCTTCATCGTTTTGCAAGTATGTTAAACTCTTAAAAAGCAGTCGGGCAGTCCTTTGTCCGGTGCTACCAATTTAATGATGAGATTTGGTACAGTGTTCCCTCCAGTACTCCACATCAAGGGAGCTGAGGGCTTAGATTCCAGGGAAGCCATGAGTTGGTAAAAGAAGTCCTCCCTTCTGTCCTAGTTCTGTAGTAAGTACTTGTCGCTGTTGAGGCAGGGACGGCAATGAAAATGACTCCTAGTTCAGAAGGCAAAGAATGATCCGAACTTCATTAACAGCTAGCGTTCCTCTTTTATAACCAGGATCGCTAAGGTGAGGTATGGCTGGTCTCAGAGTGAAAACCTTCCACACCACTGGTGCACTATGAGTAGCACACCGTGGTAGAAGATGCCTATAAACAAGATGAACAGAAGAGAGACAGTGGCTAGTTTACATGCCTCTTGGACTTTTCCCCAGGCTTAGCCTGGTAGAAATCTCTCTCCTTTTCTCTCTGACTGTTCTGAGAATATCTGTAAGTACTTAGTAAAAGAAGTCATCATTTTGCCAACAGGTGCTGATCCCTAATCCATCTGTTACACGTACATATTAAAGTACTGGCTTTTCACCAATATGAAAGTGGATGCTATATGTATAATGTTAAAGCAACGTTGCTATAAAGATATATATTTTATTTCTGCTATAAAATTAGCTTAGAGTAGTGAAATAGCGGATATAGTTACGCCTGTGGTAACTGAACTGCCTGCTTGCTTGGGATAACATCCAGTGAACGTATGATGAAGACCCCTGCTACTGACATGCCAACTGTCAGCACCTACCGTCTGTAGAAAGCATGGACCAAAGCCCAGGCGGAAGACGGTAATAAGAGCAGACTAAAACCACAGCCAAACCATGTGCATGCTCTAAAAGGGTGGACCCGAGGAGGAGCCAGGCTAAACACTCCTTGGAACATCTAAACTAGCTTGGGGGAAGGTTTAAATACGCAGAATTGCTTATACGATAGGCTGATGCAAAGAAAAGCTATGTAGAGGGGGTCTCCGAAAGAGCCGGGTGCGCTCTTGGCTGAATGCCAAGCAACCGGCCGTTAAATTTTGCTTAATTTTATATCCTATTGTCCTTTATTAAACTGCTACGTTTACCAGGAAAGTGAACCGCGTTTTTCACACATCTGTGCAGGTTTCCTGGACAGGCAATTTTTTAGTAGCAGGCTGTTGCAAAATACAACAAGCCGGCAAATTCGTACCAACACGTTCTGTTCTAGGGTAAAAACCAAAGCAACCACAGCAGACTGCACCATCTTCTCCACTTATCCTACTAGGAAATCCATGCAGATTTCAATCTGACCTTCACCTCGTGGCCCTGGGCCTGTTCTGCAAACTCCCCACACTCCTCTTTCTCCCACAGAGAGAGAGGACCAGCACCTGGAGGAGACTGTGGCAGTTCTGGACAGGGACTCCCCGCCGACAGCTGCCATGCGCGACAGCAAGCAGGAGGGCCCTGGTGCCCGGCAGCCAGGTGAGGGCAAAGCCGCCCTCCCACAGCCTGGCCCAGGGACGCTTGTGGCTGCTCAGCCATGCCGTGGCTGGGAGCCTCCTTCCTCCCCAAGTGGGGCCCAGCTGGGCCGGGGGGCAGCTCCTGGGACACCCGTGCCCGCAATGGCCCCTGCTCTGCAAGGCCTCCGGCCCTGCCCATCAGCCAGGCAGGCAGGCAGGCAGGCAGGGACGGAGCAGCCCTTGGGGCCGATGCTGCTGCAGCCAAAGAGCCCCGCAGAGGTGCTCATGCCCGCTGCCATTGGCTCTGTCCCCTGCAGCCTGCGTGCTGTGTCGCCGTGCAGAGGCTGACTCCTGTGCTTCCCCAGGCCCTGGCAACAGCTCCTGTGCTGCCCAGGGCACCCACGGCCGCTGCTGGCTTCTCACTCTGACTAGAACCAGCTGGGGCGTGACAGCTCTGCTGCTCTGGGCACGGCTCTCGGGCACAGCACCCGCGTGTCCCTGGGCTGGAGGCAGTGTCCAGGCCGGGCTTGGCAGAGCCCGTCTGCTCCTGGAGGGCTGGGGGCACTGCTCTGGTCCTGCCTGGCCCGGGTCTGGGGGGCCTTTGGAAGAAAGAAAGACGCCATGGAGCAGGGCTGAGGCTGTCGCTCCACAGGGAAACCCACCATGGCACGGGGCTGGGGCTGTAACTGCTCAGGGAAACCCACCATGGAGCGGGGCTGGGGCTGTCCCCCTCAGGGAAACCCACCATGGAGCGGGGCTGGGGCTGTAACCGCTCAGGGAAACCCACCATGGAGCGGGGCTGGGGCTGTCCCCCTCAGGGAAACCCACCATGGAGCGGGGCTGGGGCTGTAACCGCTCAGGGAAACCCACCATGGAGCGGGGCTGGGGCTGTAACCGCTCAGGGAAACCCACCATGGAGCGGGGCTGGGGCTGTCCCCCTCAGGGAAACCCACCATGGAGCGGGGCTGGGGCTGTAACCGCTCAGGGAAACCTGCCATGGCAGCCACCTCCAGAGGCTTTGATGTACTTGTTTCTTGGTTGAATGCCCATCAAAGACCAATCTAGCATCTTTGCAAAGGAGCATGACATGCAAGGCCATTTAAAATTGAGTCTGAACTAATTATCGAGCCTAATTAACAAAGATAAAGCCCGGGGCCGCTCCTGCCCCGGGGCGGCCAGCAGGAGCGACGGCTGGGACCTGCTGACAGCCCGGCATTGCTTGGCCCTCTTCAGTAGATCGAGAGAGTGGCACCACGAAGTAGCAAAATATTGCGCCTGATTTAAAACACCAGAGGGAAGCTGTAGAATTGAAAGCAAAATGAAGGCGTGTCAAAAGATAATAGGCGTGAAAGGGATGGCTGAAAACATATTGAATCCTAATCTTCACATTATTCTCATAAGTGTATCAGGAGAAACATGATGCTGAAAAAACCTACTAAAGGTTTTGCCATTGAAAAGGGTCACCTTCATCGTTTTGCAAGTATGTTAAACTCTTAAAAAGCAGTCGGGCAGTCCTTTGTCCGGTGCTACCAATTTAATGATGAGATTTGGTACAGTGTTCCCTCCAGTACTCCACATCAAGGGAGCTGAGGGCTTAGATTCCAGGGAAGCCATGAGTTGGTAAAAGAAGTCCTCCCTTCTGTCCTAGTTCTGTAGTAAGTACTTGTCGCTGTTGAGGCAGGGACGGCAATGAAAATGACTCCTAGTTCAGAAGGCAAAGAATGATCCGAACTTCATTAACAGCTAGCGTTCCTCTTTTATAACCAGGATCGCTAAGGTGAGGTATGGCTGGTCTCAGAGTGAAAACCTTCCACACCACTGGTGCACTATGAGTAGCACACCGTGGTAGAAGATGCCTATAAACAAGATGAACAGAAGAGAGACAGTGGCTAGTTTACATGCCTCTTGGACTTTTCCCCAGGCTTAGCCTGGTAGAAATCTCTCTCCTTTTCTCTCTGACTGTTCTGAGAATATCTGTAAGTACTTAGTAAAAGAAGTCATCATTTTGCCAACAGGTGCTGATCCCTAATCCATCTGTTACACGTACATATTAAAGTACTGGCTTTTCACCAATATGAAAGTGGATGCTATATGTATAATGTTAAAGCAACGTTGCTATAAAGATATATATTTTATTTCTGCTATAAAATTAGCTTAGAGTAGTGAAATAGCGGATATAGTTACGCCTGTGGTAACTGAACTGCCTGCTTGCTTGGGATAACATCCAGTGAACGTATGATGAAGACCCCTGCTACTGACATGCCAACTGTCAGCACCTACCGTCTGTAGAAAGCATGGACCAAAGCCCAGGCGGAAGACGGTAATAAGAGCAGACTAAAACCACAGCCAAACCATGTGCATGCTCTAAAAGGGTGGACCCGAGGAGGAGCCAGGCTAAACACTCCTTGGAACATCTAAACTAGCTTGGGGGAAGGTTTAAATACGCAGAATTGCTTATACGATAGGCTGATGCAAAGAAAAGCTATGTAGAGGGGGTCTCCGAAAGAGCCGGGTGCGCTCTTGGCTGAATGCCAAGCAACCGGCCGTTAAATTTTGCTTAATTTTATATCCTATTGTCCTTTATTAAACTGCTACGTTTACCAGGAAAGTGAACCGCGTTTTTCACACATCTGTGCAGGTTTCCTGGACAGGCAATTTTTTAGTAGCAGGCTGTTGCAAAATACAACAAGCCGGCAAATTCGTACCAACACGTTCTGTTCTAGGGTAAAAACCAAAGCAACCACAGCAGACTGCACCATCTTCTCCACTTATCCTACTAGGAAATCCATGCAGATTTCAATCTGACCTTCACCTCGGGGCTCTGGGCCTGTGCTGCAGGCTCACCTGCCTCTCCCTTCCCAGAATCAGCGGAGGAACAGCCAGAGCAGACAGCGGTGTTCCTCGAGGCGACGACGGGAGGAGAAGGCGGACAGGAGCAGGGCTCACGCGGGGCTGAGCAGGGAGCAGTGCCCTCGTGGCCCTGGGCCTGTTCTGCAAACTCCCCACACTCCTCTTTCTCCCACAGAGAGAGAGGACCAGCACCTGGAGGAGACTGTGGCAGTTCTGGACAGGAACTCCCCGCCGACAGCTGCCATGCGCGACAGCAAGCAGGAGGGCCCTGGTGCCCGGCAGCCAGGTGAGGGCAAAGCCGCCCTCCCACAGCCTGGCCCAGGGACGCTTGTGGCAGGTGATGTGGGGGCCCAGGGCAGAGGCAGGGGGGAGGCAGGAGCTGCTCAGCCATGCCGTGGCTGGGAGCCTCCTTCCTCCCCAAGTGGGGCCCAGCTGGGCCGGGGGGCAGCTCCTGGGACACCCGTGCCCGCAATGGCCCCTGCTCTGCAAGGCCTCCGGCCCTGCCCATCAGCCAGGCAGGCAGGCAGGCAGGCAGGGACGGAGCAGCCCTTGGGGCCGATGCTGCTGCAGCCAAAGAGCCCCGCAGAGGTGCTCATGCCCGCTGCCATTGGCTCTGTCCCCTGCAGCCTGCGTGCTGTGTTGCCGTGCAGAGGCTGACTCCTGTGCTTCCCCAGGCCCTGTCAACAGCTCCTGTGCTGCCCAGGGCACCCACGGCCGCTGCTGGCTTCTCACTCTGACCAGAACCAGCTGGGGCGTGACAGCTCTGCTGCTCTGGGCACGGCTCTCGGGCACAGCACCCGCGTGTCCCTGGGCTGGGGGCAGTGCCCAGGCTGGGCTTGGCAGAGCCCGTCCGCTCCTGGAGGGCTGGGGGCTCTGCTCTGGTCCCACCTGGCCCCCGGTCCAGAGGGCCTTTGGCATTCCCGCTTGCCCTTACAGCCGCCAGGCATGAGCCGGAGCTCAATGGCCCCAGCCTGGCCGGACAGTCAGGACTGGAGCCTTCCCGTGGCTCCCCAGCACCCAAGACCATCAGCCCCAGCTCGGAAACACTGCCTAACAGGGTTTGCCAATATTTTTTCCTGTTAGATCGTTGAAGGGATTTTGAAAGTAACATTCTTTGGCAACTTCTTCGAGGAACAAAAGTGACACGCTTCTAAGCAGTAAAAGGTTTATTGGTTTCCTCGTATTTTCTATCTGGTACCCGTCTGCTTCCTTCGGTGTTCCGGAAAATAATGAAAATCTAACAAATTCTTCGGAGAAGGTTCTGGATCCGCTATGAGGAGAGGTCTCTAAATTCACTCTTTCTCTTAAATACATTCTTTACATAGAGTTAAGTAGCTGCTCCTGTAACAGACAAAGATGTCGTGGTTTACCTGACCGGAGAACACCACTTGGTGTTATCCACACCGGCACACTAAAACGCTTTTGTTCCTGGGGACTTACAAAGTTGCAGGCTCTTCTCGAGGGCCTGAATTAATTCTGCATGCCCGTTCATGCCAGCATTCCTTCCCCCTGCTCAGCTTTCACCTGGCATTCCCATGGAACAGATCTTAGATACTCACCTCAAGCAATAATCTCCATCTGTCTTCCCAGTCCTCTTTTTCTTCACTGAGCTCTGCTGATCTGCAAAATAACGTTGGGGCCCTCTGCACAAAACAAAGAACCAATTAACAGGCTTAACCACTTCTGATAGTGCTGCTGCTTCTAACAGTCATGGACAACACAGCAATAATGTTCTTCAGAAATCAATTCTTCACATCCTTCCTGTTCTCTTGCCCCCCACCAGACGTTGGCTCCAACAGAAATGTTCCCTACCGCAGCCTGGTGTACGAAGGACCAGGAAAGGCAGCAGCAGTTTTCCTCAGCGTGCTGCAATCTAAATTGCAGTGAAATAGCAGCTGTTTCGTTAGAAGCTCAGCACCAGGATCGCCCATCTTCTCCCAGAATTGAGGCCTGCTGAGGACCGAGCTCTCCATTGTAACACACCCTGTCAATCAGACGGGCTGGAAGATTGCTGGGCACTAACTGCATGAACACAGCAATACATTTCAGCAGCGTTACCGAATCAGTCTCGAGAAACGCGCATCATTTAAGCCTGTCTTAAGACTCTATTCTACAAAACATGTAACAAGCAATTGTTTTGCTGGCCTTTGCAATTTTGGGGGACTCTGTATGTTTCCTTTGGTTGTTGCTTTCTTAGTTTCTAAATACAAAATTCACTGGATTCGGAAGAGAAAACCCCAGGTTCATCAGGACCAAGAACCCCAGGGACATATGTGGCTGACAGGAACACTCAACATTCCTAATGGTAACACCAGAAAGACAGGGAAAAGTTAAAGATGATACAAATACCTGAAAGGATCCAAAATATCTAGGTAAACTGTCAAGTGCCTAATGTTTTGGTAAGCTCTAAAAGTCCAGATTCCTATTAGGCAATTATCTGAAAGAAAAGAAAGCCAGAAATCTGCTTGGCCTTTATTTTACCAGGACTTTCTCACGGGATTCTACCACAACTTTGACCGCAAGTAAGGATGCCAAATTTTGACTAGAAAACATTCATAAGCAGGCAGCATTTTTCCTCCTCACGGAATTCCAGGAACAGTTAAAAAAAAATACAAAAGGCGCTGAAGACATTCTGTCGTACCTCTTAAGCGTTCATCATCTTTGGAGAAGAAGAAAACTCTAGCACTTTCTGTGCGTGGTAAAGAAAGAAACCTAGACAAGTACAAAGGGATTTTAGCACCCTAAATTGGCCTATCAAATTCCATGAACACAACTTAAAACTGTACCGCTTCAGAGAAATGGTATACATTGAAAAGCTTTATTCCCTAGTAATCAAGGAAAGCCTTCTATTAAAAAAAACCAAAACGCTTCTTAAAGGAAAATTGACTGTGTCTTTGGCTTTTGGCCAAACTCAGTTTGGAGTTGGTCAAACCAAAACGACCCAGTTAATTGCTTGTGCTCAACGTCTCTCTTTTCATATTCAACTTCACATCAAGTGGGCTGCTGGGAATTTTGACTCTGGGCAGCACAAATGGTTTTCCAAGATGACTTTCATTGCTCAGGGGTGTGCAGTGCCAGTTTCCCATTTCCTGAGTGCTGCTATTAATATTCCCACAGCATCCAACTACTACAGCCAAGTAGACAACAAGTAGAAACAGAACTTGCATTTCTTGGTCCTTCTCAATTTCTCACATCTCAGGCTCATCATCACCCTCAGAACTGCTGTCTTGGAAACGTGGATCCTCTTGCTATGTGACTTTACCGGCGTTATTGTTCCAAGGACGTACGGCTCTGCAATAAGAGCACCAAAAAAGAAACAAAGCCAAAACCAGATTATCCCCTCCACTAGGTGCTGCTGTTGGAGGCCCCAGTTGAGGCCCGACGTGGCTGGCGGGAGCGGTTGCTCCTGCGGGACATCCCTGACGGCGTCCCCCTGCGCCTGGGCCTCTCAGCGCTTGCTGCTGTCCTGTGGCTCATGTCACGGCGACTCCTGGACCGGACAGGTGGACTCTGGGCCTGACCTTGCTGGTGGGCGCGGCTGCGTCCGGGGGATGCCCGTGGCGATGTCTGCCTTCGCCCGGGCGTCTCAGTCCTTGGTCTTGTCCTGCTGCTCCTGTCACGGCGACTCCTGGGGCGGACAGGTGCACTTAGGGCCCGACCTTGCTGGCGGGCGCGGCTGCGTCCGGGGGATGCCCGTGAAGGTGTCTCCCTTCGCCTGGGCCTCTCAGCCCTTGTCGTTGTCCTGCTGCTCCTGTCACGGCGACTCCTCAATCGGACGGGTCCATCTGGGGCCCGACCTGGCTGGCGAGAGCAGGTTCGCCTGCGGCCGGGCCCAGCACGTCTGGAATGGACCCTGTCCCCAGAGTCAGGGGAGTTGTTGTACGTTGACCTTGATGTGCTGGGGCTGCTGGTGGCCAGCGAGGAAGACGGCAGAGACTGCTGCCATGCTGTGTGTTGCTGGCTGCTGCGGCCACTGGGCTCTGCAGAGGAAGACTGGGGATCCAGCCCCGATGGCACCGGGGTGCGGGAGCTGGGGCTGATGGCCTCAGATTCTGGGGAGCCATGAGCAGGCTCCAGTCCTGACTGTCTGATCCGGCTGGGGCCACTGAGCTCTGACTCATCCCTGGAAGCTGTAAGGCCAAGCAGGAATGTCAAAGACCACCCAGGCCCGAGGCAAGCCAGGCCAGAGCAGAACCCCCAGCCCTTCAGGAGCAGAGGGGCTCTGCCCAGCCCGGCCTGGGCACTGTCCCCAGCCCAGGGGCACCGGCTGCTTTGCCTCATACCCGTTCCGAGACCAGCACAGCTGTCACACTCCCAGCTCTGTGTGCGGCTTCTCAGGCCAGAGCAGCGCCTGTGGGTGCCCTCAGCAGCGCAGGAGGAGCACAGGAGCAGTTCCCAGGGCCTGAGGAGGCAAAGGGGCTCATGGACAACGTGTCCACAGCACAGGATTGTCCAGACACGTTCTTCTCTTTCTTTCCCCTTTGAGCCCTTGAAGTGACACACGTACCCTGCAGAGCCTCAGGTGCAGCTCCCCAGATTCACGGGACAGGGCAGGGCCAGGACTGCTGGGGCAGGGCCTGGCACAGCACAGCACTTGCACCTCCTGTCCTGGGAGCCAGGCAGAAGGACACCAACCTGAAAGGAATTCGGATCCCCACGATGAACATTTGTACAAGAAATTCTTCCGTGTCCCTGCACAGGGGGCAGCGGAGGGAAAAAAGACCAGCGCGCATGGCCTGTCCCTGCAGGGCAAACAGAAGCAGGGTGAGCAAGGCCCTGGTGCCGCTGGGCACCTGCTGTGGCCCGGGGCTGAGGGGATGGCTCCTACCTGGATGCAGTCCCTGTGGAACCAGGCCCTTTTGCACGCTGGGCACACCAGGGTTCAGAAGGTCTTTCTATCCTCCACAGGCTCCATGCAGATGGGGCAGTCGGTGCCCGGCTCTGGAGTCGCCTCCACGTCCTGCTCTGGATGGTGCTCAGGGCAGAAGGAGCTGGAAGAAAATGGATGGGCAAAGTGAGAAATGTTGGATCTTCTCGCAGGGGTGACCAGGAGTGGGGAGGAGGTACCTGTAATCTGGAATGTAGTGTGTGACACAGCCGCCCTCCTTGGCACAGGGCAGGTGGAACCATCTGCCACAGTCCTCCTTGCAACACATGATGGTTGCCCCGCTCTGGCCACAGACGCAGCAGCGCTGGAAAGAGCCAAGCAGCGCCATCAGCAGCAGCCTCGGGGCCTCCCCAGGCAGCCCCACGGCTCCGGGCAGGGCGTAGGATGTGGCCACTGCTGGGTCTCAGCCCACAGAGCCGTCTGGTGGAGGAGCCTCCTGTGCCAGAGCCTCGGTGCAGCTGCCGGGAGCCAGACTTTGTCCCCCAGCCGGCCGGAAGGGCAGGCCTTTCATTCCAAGTGTCTGGGCTCAGCTCTGGCAAACCTCGCCTGGCACAAATCTCCCTGCTCTTGTCAGGCGCTCACCTTTTGTGCCGCCCGCCAGACTGCAATTTGGATATCTCGAGGAAGAAACCCCATGAGTCCGACACGACAGTTCTCTCGACAAAAACGTAGAGTGGCAAAGAACTGCAGCAAAGGGGATGATCAGATGAGGAGAGAGAGGCAGGAATTGCCTGTTGCAATGGTGGAGGGAGCACCCAGAGCCACTCACCAGGCAGAACGCGTGGGCACAGAGCCCGCACTTCTCCAGTTGGTCGCCGCAGATGTCCGGGTCGGCCTCTGCACGGCGACACAGCACGCAGGCTGCAGGGGACAGAGCCAATGGCGGCGGGCATGAGCACCTCTGCGGGGCTCTTTGGCTGCAGCAGCATCGGCCCCAAGGGCTGCTCCGTCCCTGCCTGCCTGCCTGCCTGCCTGGCTGATGGGCAGGGCCGGAGGCCTTGCAGAGCAGGGGCCATTGCGGGCACGGGTGTCCCAGGAGCTGCCCCCCGGCCCAGCTGGGCCCCACTTGGGGAGGAAGGAGGCTCCCAGCCACGGCATGGCTGAGCAGCTCCTGCCTCCCCCTGCCTCTGCCCTGGGCCCCACATCGCCTGCCACAAGCGTCCCTGGGCCAGGCTGTGGGAGGGTGGCTTTGCCCTCACCTGGCTGCCGGGCACCAGGGCCCTCCTGCTTGCTGTCGCGCATGGCAGCTGTCGGCGGGGAGTCCCTGTCCAGAACTGCCACAGTCTCCTCCAGGTGCTGGTCCTCTCTCTCTGTGGGAGAAAGAGGAGTGTGGGGAGCTTGCAGAACAGGCCCAGGGCCACGAGGGCACTGCTCCCTGCTCAGCCCTGCGTGAGCCCTGCTCCCGTCCGCCTTCTCCTCCCGTCGTCGCCTCGAGGAACACCGCTGTCTGCTCTGGCTGTTCCTCCGCTGATTCTGGGAAGGGAGAGGCAGGTGAGCCTGCAGCACAGGCCCAGGGCCCCGAGGTGAAGGTCAGATTGAAATCTGCATGGATTTCCACGTACGGTAAGTGGAGAAGATGGTGCAGTCTGCTGTGGTTGCTTTGGTTTTTACCCTAGAACAGAACGTGTTGGTACGAATTTGCCGGCTTGTTGTATTTTGCAACAGCCTGCTACTAAAAAATTGCCTGTCCAGGAAACCTGCACAGATGTGTGAAAAACGCGGTTCACTTTCCTGGTAAACGTAGCAGTTTAATAAAGGACAATAGGATATAAAATTAAGCAAAATTTAACGGCCGGTTGCTTGGCATTCAGCCAAGAGCGCACCCGGCTCTTTCGGAGACCCCCTCTACATAGCTTTTCTTTGCATCAGCCTATCGTATAAGCAATTCTGCGTATTTAAACCTTCCCCCAAGCTAGTTTAGATGTTCCAAGGAGTGTTTAGCCTGGCTCCTCCTCGGGTCCACCCTTTTAGAGCATGCACATGGTTTGGCTGTGGTTCTAGTCTGCTCTTATTACCATCTTCCGCCTGGGCTTTGGTCCATGCTTTCTACAGACGGTAGGTGCTGACAGTTGGCATGTCAGTAGCAGGGGTCTTCATCATACGTTCACTGGATGTTATCCCAAGCAAGCAGGCAGTTCAATTACCACAGGCGTAACTATATCCGCTATTTCGCTACTCTAAGCTAACTTTATAGCAGAAATAAAATATATATCTTTATAGCAACGTTGCTTTAACATTATACATATAGCATCCACTTTCATATTGGTGAAAAGCCAGTACTTTAATATGTACGTGTAACAGATGGATTAGGGATCAGCACCTGTTGGCAAAATGATGACTTCTTTTACTAAGTACTTACAGATATTCTCAGAACAGTCAGAGAGAAAAGGAGAGAGATTTCTACCAGGCTAAGCCTGGGGAAAAGTCCAAGAGGCATGTAAACTAGCCACTGTCTCTCTTCTGTTCATCTTGTTTATAGGCATCTTCTACCACGGTGTGCTACTCATAGTGCACCAGTGGTGTGGAAGGTTTTCACTCTGAGACCAGTCATACCTCACCTTAGCGGATCCTGGTTATAAAAGAGGAACGCTAGCTGTTAATGAAGTTCGGATCATTCTTTGCCTTCTGAACTAGGAGTCATTTTCATTGCCGTCCCTGCCTCAACAGCGACAAGTACTTACTACAGAACTAGGACAGAAGGGAGGACTTCTTTTACCAACTCATGGCTTCCCTGGAATCTAAGCCCTCAGCTCCCTTGATGTGGAGTACTGGAGGGAACACTGTACCAAATCTCATCATTAAATTGGTAGCACCGGACAAAGGAATGCCCGACTGCTTTTTAAGAGTTTAACATACTTGCAAAACGATGAAGGTGACCCTTTTCAATGGCAAAACCTTTAGTAGGTTTTTTCAGCATCATGTTTCTCCTGATACACTTATGAGAATAATGTGAAGATTAGGATTCAATATGTTTTCAGCCATCCCTTTCATGCCTATTATCTTTTGACACACCTTCATTTTCCTTTCAATTCTACAGCTTCCCTCTGGTGTTTTAAATCAGGCGCAATATTTTGCTGTTTCGTGGTGCCACTCTCTCGATCTACTGAAGAGGGCCAAGCAATGCCGGGCTGTCAGCAGGCCCCATCCGTCGCTCCTGTTGGCCGCCCCGGGGCAGGAGCGGCCCCGGCCGTGCCATGGCAGCGCTTCCCTCGGGTGTCGGCACTGCCGGCCCGGCTCTGCCGAGCGGCCCCGGCCGTGCCACGGCAGCGCTTCCCTCGGGTCTCGGCACTGCCGGCCCGGCTCTGCCGGGGGGCTGGGGCAGTGCCACGGCGCACGGCAGCTCTGGCCCTGCAGCCTCGGCCAGCAGCAAGATCTGCGCGCTGGGACCCCGCAGCGGCCACCCGCTTCTCCCAGAGCCCGAGGAACGTCCGCACGCTCCCAACAGCGCGGCGGGAATGCGCTGAGGGAGCCGCGCGCGCTCGGCTCCGGGCGGCAGCCGCCCCGCCCCTCACCCCCGCCCCCCCTTCCCGCCCTCCGGCCCCGCCGCGCGGCGCCAGCGCTGTCATGGCGGCTCTCGCCCACAAGGCCGCGCCCTGAGCCCGGCAATGGTGCCGGGAACGTTCTGGAAGTCTGGAAGGCGCGGGCGGGGACCCGTTGCAAACTGTGCGAGAGGTCCCATTTCCTGAAAAAAGCATGTCCTGTAATGCTTCAGCTTTGCACACGTCCAAGCCTGATCAACAAGAAGAGACATTTAACCTGTGACACACATAGCAGCCTGCAAGCTCGAAGGCCAGGTGTTAGAAAAAGCAAAGTACTTGTTGCTAGAGTTGTCTTTTAAGACTCAGGGCTGGGCACGTTTCACTGATCTCAGACCCCGAGGGAAGCTGACAAAGCTTGGGAAGAAGGATGCCTGCTGGTAGTGGACACAAGGGATCCAGAATTTAGGGGCCATAAGGCCACCTGCTAGAACTGCCGAGATAAGGAAAACACTCCTAAAGTCAACTCGGCAAATATGCTGAAATCAGCTCCAGCTGGGTAAAAAAGTGTGATGGTTGCAGGCAACGGGACTTTGGCACCCAAATGATCCTGGGCCTGACCATGGGATGGTTCTGGTCACCAGAACACACAAAAAGTCGGCGCAGTGCAAGCTCTGGGCATTGTGCTTCAAGAACCAGGCTGAAAAAGCTGGTGAGACTGTGCTGCATTCTTGTGTGGTATCGACCCCTTCTCTCTCCTTCTTCTCAAAATCTATTGTAAGCCTGACTAAAAAACCCTAGTTAGAGCCACGCTCACTGCCTTATTCTCTCTCAAAACTTGCAGCAGACTTAGAGGTTTGGTACCTTACAGAGCGGATGTGAGGCCCTGGAGCTGGAGGGACAGACAAGTGATGAAGTGGGCAAAAGTCCTTCTGGAAGAGAGGGGGCACAGAGTACCGGTAGGACAGGCAACACCATGGGACGTGG
The DNA here is from genome assembly GCF_031753505.1 of Anomalospiza imberbis. Taxonomy (NCBI): domain Eukaryota; kingdom Metazoa; phylum Chordata; class Aves; order Passeriformes; family Viduidae; genus Anomalospiza; species Anomalospiza imberbis. Next base: position 34,016 of record NW_027099937.1, read on the forward strand.
CCTCCTCTGTTCCAAAGGAAGGCAGGGTCCTGGCAGGCCTTCCCGAAAGCGTCTCAAAGGAAGAGGATTTTTTAGTAGCAGGCTGTTGCAAAATACAACAAGCCGGCAAATTCGTACCAACACGTTCTGTTCTAGGGTAAAAACCAAAGCAACCACAGCAGACTGCACCATCTTCTCCACTTATCCTACTAGGAAATCCATGCAGATTTCAATCTGACCTTCACCTCGGGGCTCTGGGCCTGTGCTGCAGGCTCACCTGCCTCTCCCTTCCCAGAATCAGCGGAGGAACAGCCAGAGCAGACAGCGGTGTTCCTCGAGGCGACGACAGGAGGAGAAGGCGGACAGGAGCAGGGCTCACGCGGGGCTGAGCAGGGAGCAGTGCCCTCGTGGCCCTGGGCCTGTTCTGCAAACTCCCCACACTCCTCTTTCTCCCACAGAGAGAGAGGACCAGCACCTGGAGGAGACTGTGGCAGTTCTGGACAGGGACTCCCCGCCGACAGCTGCCATGCGCGACAGCAAGCAGGAGGGCCCTGGTGCCCGGCAGCCAGGTGAGGGCAAAGCCGCCCTCCCACAGCCTGGCCCAGGGACGCTTGTGGCTGCTCAGCCATGCCGTGGCTGGGAGCCTCCTTCCTCCCCAAGTGGGGCCCAGCTGGGCCGGGGGGCAGCTCCTGGGACACCCGTGCCCGCAATGGCCCCTGCTCTGCAAGGCCTCCGGCCCTGCCCATCAGCCAGGCAGGCAGGCAGGCAGGCAGGGACGGAGCAGCCCTTGGGGCCGATGCTGCTGCAGCCAAAGAGCCCCGCAGAGGTGCTCATGCCCGCTGCCATTGGCTCTGTCCCCTGCAGCCTGCGTGCTGTGTCGCCGTGCAGAGGCTGACTCCTGTGCTTCCCCAGGCCCTGGCAACAGCTCCTGTGCAGCCCAGGGCACCCACGGCCGCTGCTGGCTTCTCACTCTGACTAGAACCAGCTGGGGCGTGACAGCTCTGCTGCTCTGGGCACGGCTCTCGGGCACAGCACCCGCGTGTCCCTGGGCTGGAGGCAGTGTCCAGGCCGGGCTTGGCAGAGCCCGTCTGCTCCTGGAGGGCTGGGGGCACTGCTCTGGTCCTGCCTGGCCCGGGTCTGGGGGGCCTTTGGAAGAAAGAAAGACGCCATGGAGCAGGGCTGAGGCTGTCGCTCCACAGGGAAACCCACCATGGCACGGGGCTGGGGCTGTAACTGCTCAGGGAAACCCACCATGGAGCGGGGCTGGGGCTGTCACCCTCAGGGAAACCCACCATGGAGCGGGGCTGGGGCTGTAACCGCTCAGGGAAACCCGCCATGGAGCGGGGCTGGGGCTGTCCCCCTCAGGGAAACCCACCATGGAGCGGGACTGGGGCTGTAACCGCTCAGGGAAACCCACCATGGAGCGGGGCTGGGGCTGTCCCCCTCAGGGAAACCCACCATGGAGCGGGGCTGGGGCTGTAACCGCTCAGGGAAACCCACCATGGAGCGGGGCTGGGGCTGTCCCCCTCAGGGAAACCCACCATGGAGCGGGGCTGGGGCTGTAACCACTCAGGGAAACCCACCATGGAGCGGGGCTGGGGCTGTAACCGCTCAGGGAAACCCACCATGGAGCGGGGCTGGGGCTGTAACCGCTCAGGGAAACCTGCCATGGCAGCCACCTCCAGAGGCTTTGATGTACTTGTTTCTTGGTTGAATGCCCATCAAAGACCAATCTAGCATCTTTGCAAAGGAGCATGACATGCAAGGCCATTTAAAATTGAGTCTGAACTAATTATCGAGCCTAATTAACAAAGATAAAGCCCGGGGCCGCTCCTGCCCCGGGGCGGCCAGCAGGAGCGACGGCTGGGACCTGCTGACAGCCCGGCATTGCTTGGCCCTCTTCAGTAGATCGAGAGAGTGGCACCACGAAGTAGCAAAATATTGCGCCTGATTTAAAACACCAGAGGGAAGCTGTAGAATTGAAAGCAAAATGAAGGCGTGTCAAAAGATAATAGGCGTGAAAGGGATGGCTGAAAACATATTGAATCCTAATCTTCACATTATTCTCATAAGTGTATCAGGAGAAACATGATGCTGAAAAAACCTACTAAAGGTTTTGCCATTGAAAAGGGTCACCTTCATCGTTTTGCAAGTATGTTAAACTCTTAAAAAGCAGTCGGGCATTCCTTTGTCCGGTGCTACCAATTTAATGATGAGATTTGGTACAGTGTTCCCTCCAGTACTCCACATCAAGGGAGCTGAGGGCTTAGATTCCAGGGAAGCCATGAGTTGGTAAAAGAAGTCCTCCCTTCTGTCCTAGTTCTGTAGTAAGTACTTGTCGCTGTTGAGGCAGGGACGGCAATGAAAATGACTCCTAGTTCAGAAGGCAAAGAATGATCCGAACTTCATTAACAGCTAGCGTTCCTCTTTTATAACCAGGATCGCTAAGGTGAGGTATGGCTGGTCTCAGAGTGAAAACCTTCCACACCACTGGTGCACTATGAGTAGCACACCGTGGTAGAAGATGCCTATAAACAAGATGAACAGAAGAGAGACAGTGGCTAGTTTACATGCCTCTTGGACTTTTCCCCAGGCTTAGCCTGGTAGAAATCTCTCTCCTTTTCTCTCTGACTGTTCTGAGAATATCTGTAAGTACTTAGTAAAAGAAGTCATCATTTTGCCAACAGGTGCTGATCCCTAATCCATCTGTTACATGTACATATTAAAGTACTGGCTTTTCACCAATATGAAAGTGGATGCTATATGTATAATGTTAAAGCAACGTTGCTATAAAGATATATATTTTATTTCTGCTATAAAATTAGCTTAGAGTAGTGAAATAGCGGATATAGTTACGCCTGTGGTAACTGAACTGCCTGCTTGCTTGGGATAACATCCAGTGAACGTATGATGAAGACCCCTGCTACTGACATGCCAACTGTCAGCACCTACCGTCTGTAGAAAGCATGGACCAAAGCCCAGGCGGAAGACGGTAATAAGAGCAGACTAGAACCACAGCCAAACCATGTGCATGCTCTAAAAGGGTGGACCCGAGGAGGAGCCAGGCTAAACACTCCTTGGAACATCTAAACTAGTTTGGGGGAAGGTTTAAATACGCAGAATTGCTTATACGATAGGCTGATGCAAAGAAAAGCTATGTAGAGGGGGTCTCCGAAAGAGCCGGGTGCGCTCTTGGCTGAATGCCAAGCAACCGGCCGTTAAATTTTGCTTAATTTTATATCCTATTGTCCTTTATTAAACTGCTACGTTTACCAGGAAAGTGAACCGCGTTTTTCACACATCTGTGCAGGTTTCCTGGACAGGCAATTTTTTAGTAGCAGGCTGTTGCAAAATACAACAAGCCGGCAAATTCGTACCAACACGTTCTGTTCTAGGGTAAAAACCAAAGCAACCACAGCAGACTGCACCATCTCCTCCACTTATCCTACTAGGAAATCCATGCAGATTTCAATCTGACCTTCACCTCGGGGCTCTGGGCCTGTGCTGCAGGCTCACCTGCCTCTCCCTTCCCAGAATCAGCGGAGGAACAGCCAGAGCAGACAGCGGTGTTCCTCGAGGCGACGACGGGAGGAGAAGGCGGACAGGAGCAGGGCTCACGCGGGGCTGAGCAGGGAGCAGTGCCCTCGTGGCCCTGGGCCTGTTCTGCAAACTCCCCACACTCCTCTTTCTCCCACAGAGAGAGAGGACCAGCACCTGGAGGAGACTGTGGCAGTTCTGGACAGGGACTCCCCGCCGACAGCTGCCATGCGCGACAGCAAGCAGGAGGGCCCTGGTGCCCGGCAGCCAGGTGAGGGCAAAGCCGCCCTCCCACAGCCTGGCCCAGGGACGCTTGTGGCTGCTCAGCCATGCCGTGGCTGGGAGCCTCCTTCCTCCCCAAGTGGGGCCCAGCTGGGCCGGGGGGCAGCTCCTGGGACACCCGTGCCCGCAATGGCCCCTGCTCTGCAAGGCCTCCGGCCCTGCCCATCAGCCAGGCAGGCAGGCAGGCAGGCAGGGACGGAGCAGCCCTTGGGGCCGATGCTGCTGCAGCCAAAGAGCCCCGCAGAGGTGCTCATGCCCGCTGCCATTGGCTCTGTCCCCTGCAGCCTGCGTGCTGTGTCGCCGTGCAGAGGCTGACTCCTGTGCTTCCCCAGGCCCTGGCAACAGCTCCTGTGCTGCCCAGGGCACCCACGGCCGCTGCTGGCTTCTCACTCTGACTAGAACCAGCTGGGGCGTGACAGCTCTGCTGCTCTGGGCACGGCTCTCGGGCACAGCACCCGCGTGTCCCTGGGCTGGAGGCAGTGTCCAGGCCGGGCTTGGCAGAGCCCGTCTGCTCCTGGAGGGCTGGGGGCACTGCTCTGGTCCTGCCTGGCCCGGGTCTGGGGGGCCTTTGGAAGAAAGAAAGACGCCATGGAGCAGGGCTGAGGCTGTCGCTCCACAGGGAAACCCACCATGGAGCGGGGCTGGGGCTGTAACTGCTCAGGGAAACCCACCATGGAGCGGGGCTGGGGCTGTAACCACTCAGGGAAACCCACCATGGAGCGGGGCTGGGGCTGTAACCACTCAGGGAAACCCACCATGGAGCGGGGCTGGGGCTGTAACCGCTCAGGGAAACCTGCCATGGCAGCCACCTCCAGAGGCTTTGATGTACTTGTTTCTTGGTTGAATGCCCATCAAAGACCAATCTAGCATCTTTGCAAAGGAGCATGACATGCAAGGCCATTTAAAATTGAGTCTGAACTAATTATCGAGCCTAATTAACAAAGATAAAGCCCGGGGCCGCTCCTGCCCCGGGGCGGCCAGCAGGAGCGACGGCTGGGACCTGCTGACAGCCCGGCATTGCTTGGCCCTCTTCAGTAGATCGAGAGAGTGGCACCACGAAGTAGCAAAATATTGCGCCTGATTTAAAACACCAGAGGGAAGCTGTAGAATTGAAAGCAAAATGAAGGCGTGTCAAAAGATAATAGGCGTGAAAGGGATGGCTGAAAACATATTGAATCCTAATCTTCACATTATTCTCATAAGTGTATCAGGAGAAACATGATGCTGAAAAAACCTACTAAAGGTTTTGCCATTGAAAAGGGTCACCTTCATCGTTTTGCAAGTATGTTAAACTCTTAAAAAGCAGTCGGGCATTCCTTTGTCCGGTGCTACCAATTTAATGATGAGATTTGGTACAGTGTTCCCTCCAGTACTCCACATCAAGGGAGCTGAGGGCTTAGATTCCAGGGAAGCCATGAGTTGGTAAAAGAAGTCCTCCCTTCTGTCCTAGTTCTGTAGTAAGTACTTGTCGCTGTTGAGGCAGGGACGGCAATGAAAATGACTCCTAGTTCAGAAGGCAAAGAATGATCCGAACTTCATTAACAGCTAGCGTTCCTCTTTTATAACCAGGATCGCTAAGGTGAGGTATGGCTGGTCTCAGAGTGAAAACCTTCCACACCACTGGTGCACTATGAGTAGCACACCGTGGTAGAAGATGCCTATAAACAAGATGAACAGAAGAGAGACAGTGGCTAGTTTACATGCCTCTTGGACTTTTCCCCAGGCTTAGCCTGGTAGAAATCTCTCTCCTTTTCTCTCTGACTGTTCTGAGAATATCTGTAAGTACTTAGTAAAAGAAGTCATCATTTTGCCAACAGGTGCTGATCCCTAATCCATCTGTTACACGTACATATTAAAGTACTGGCTTTTCACCAATATGAAAGTGGATGCTATATGTATAATGTTAAAGCAACGTTGCTATAAAGATATATATTTTATTTCTGCTATAAAATTAGCTTAGAGTAGTGAAATAGCGGATATAGTTACGCCTGTGGTAACTGAACTGCCTGCTTGCTTGGGATAACATCCAGTGAACGTATGATGAAGACCCCTGCTACTGACATGCCAACTGTCAGCACCTACCGTCTGTAGAAAGCATGGACCAAAGCCCAGGCGGAAGACGGTAATAAGAGCAGACTAGAACCACAGCCAAACCATGTGCATGCTCTAAAAGGGTGGACCCGAGGAGGAGCCAGGCTAAACACTCCTTGGAACATCTAAACTAGCTTGGGGGAAGGTTTAAATACGCAGAATTGCTTATACGATAGGCTGATGCAAAGAAAAGCTATGTAGAGGGGGTCTCCGAAAGAGCCGGGTGCGCTCTTGGCTGAATGCCAAGCAACCGGCCGTTAAATTTTGCTTAATTTTATATCCTATTGTCCTTTATTAAACTGCTACGTTTACCAGGAAAGTGAACCGCGTTTTTCACACATCTGTGCAGGTTTCCTGGACAGGCAATTTTTTAGTAGCAGGCTGTTGCAAAATACAACAAGCCGGCAAATTCGTACCAACACGTTCTGTTCTAGGGTAAAAACCAAAGCAACCACAGCAGACTGCACCATCTTCTCCACTTATCCTACTAGGAAATCCATGCAGATTTCAATCTGACCTTCACCTCGGGGCTCTGGGCCTGTGCTGCAGGCTCACCTGCCTCTCCCTTCCCAGAATCAGCGGAGGAACAGCCAGAGCAGACAGCGGTGTTCCTCGAGGCGACGACGGGAGGAGAAGGCGGACAGGAGCAGGGCTCACGCGGGGCTGAGCAGGGAGCAGTGCCCTCGTGGCCCTGGGCCTGTTCTGCAAACTCCCCACACTCCTCTTTCTCCCACAGAGAGAGAGGACCAGCACCTGGAGGAGACTGTGGCAGTTCTGGACAGGGACTCCCCGCCGACAGCTGCCATGCGCGACAGCAAGCAGGAGGGCCCTGGTGCCCGGCAGCCAGGTGAGGGCAAAGCCGCCCTCCCACAGCCTGGCCCAGGGACGCTTGTGGCTGCTCAGCCATGCCGTGGCTGGGAGCCTCCTTCCTCCCCAAGTGGGGCCCAGCTGGGCCGGGGGGCAGCTCCTGGGACACCCGTGCCCGCAATGGCCCCTGCTCTGCAAGGCCTCCGGCCCTGCCCATCAGCCAGGCAGGCAGGCAGGCAGGCAGGGACGGAGCAGCCCTTGGGGCCGATGCTGCTGCAGCCAAAGAGCCCCGCAGAGGTGCTCATGCCCGCTGCCATTGGCTCTGTCCCCTGCAGCCTGCGTGCTGTGTCGCCGTGCAGAGGCTGACTCCTGTGCTTCCCCAGGCCCTGGCAACAGCTCCTGTGCTGCCCAGGGCACCCACGGCCGCTGCTGGCTTCTCACTCTGACTAGAACCAGCTGGGGCGTGACAGCTCTGCTGCTCTGGGCACGGCTCTCGGGCACAGCACCCGCGTGTCCCTGGGCTGGAGGCAGTGTCCAGGCCGGGCTTGGCAGAGCCCGTCTGCTCCTGGAGGGCTGGGGGCACTGCTCTGGTCCTGCCTGGCCCGGGTCTGGGGGGCCTTTGGAAGAAAGAAAGACGCCATGGAGCAGGGCTGAGGCTGTCGCTCCACAGGGAAACCCACCATGGCGCGGGGCTGGGGCTGTCCCCCTCAGGGAAACCCACCATGGAGCGGGGCTGGGGCTGTAACCGCTCAGGGAAACCCACCATGGAGCGGGGCTGGGGCTGTCCCCCTCAGGGAAACCCACCATGGAGCGGGGCTGGGGCTGTAACCGCTCAGGGAAACCTGCCATGGCAGCCACCTCCAGAGGCTTTGATGTACTTGTTTCTTGGTTGAATGCCCATCAAAGACCAATCTAGCATCTTTGCAAAGGAGCATGACATGCAAGGCCATTTAAAATTGAGTCTGAACTAATTATCGAGCCTAATTAACAAAGATAAAGCCCGGGGCCGCTCCTGCCCCGGGGCGGCCAGCAGGAGCGACGGCTGGGACCTGCTGACAGCCCGGCATTGCTTGGCCCTCTTCAGTAGATCGAGAGAGTGGCACCACGAAGTAGCAAAATATTGCGCCTGATTTAAAACACCAGAGGGAAGCTGTAGAATTGAAAGCAAAATGAAGGCGTGTCAAAAGATAATAGGCGTGAAAGGGATGGCTGAAAACATATTGAATCCTAATCTTCACATTATTCTCATAAGTGTATCAGGAGAAACATGATGCTGAAAAAACCTACTAAAGGTTTTGCCATTGAAAAGGGTCACCTTCATCGTTTTGCAAGTATGTTAAACTCTTAAAAAGCAGTCGGGCATTCCTTTGTCCGGTGCTACCAATTTAATGATGAGATTTGGTACAGTGTTCCCTCCAGTACTCCACATCAAGGGAGCTGAGGGCTTAGATTCCAGGGAAGCCATGAGTTGGTAAAAGAAGTCCTCCCTTCTTTCCTAGTTCTCTAGTAAGTACTTGTCGCTGTTGAGGCAGGGACGGCAATGAAAATGACTCCTAGTTCAGAAGGCAAAGAATGATCCGAACTTCATTAACAGCTAGCGTTCCTCTTTTATAACCAGGATCGCTAAGGTGAGGTATGGCTGGTCTCAGAGTGAAAACCTTCCACACCACTGGTGCACTATGAGTAGCACACCGTGGTAGAAGATGCCTATAAACAAGATGAACAGAAGAGAGACAGTGGCTAGTTTACATGCCTCTTGGACTTTTCCCCAGGCTTAGCCTGGTAGAAATCTCTCTCCTTTTCTCTCTGACTGTTCTGAGAATATCTGTAAGTACTTAGTAAAAGAAGTCATCATTTTGCCAACAGGTGCTGATCCCTAATCCATCTGTTACATGTACATATTAAAGTACTGGCTTTTCACCAATATGAAAGTGGATGCTATATGTATAATGTTAAAGCAACGTTGCTATAAAGATATATATTTTATTTCTGCTATAAAATTAGCTTAGAGTAGTGAAATAGCGGATATAGTTACGCCTGTGGTAACTGAACTGCCTGCTTGCTTGGGATAACATCCAGTGAACGTATGATGAAGACCCCTGCTACTGACATGCCAACTGTCAGCACCTACCGTCTGTAGAAAGCATGGACCAAAGCCCAGGCGGAAGACGGTAATAAGAGCAGACTAGAACCACAGCCAAACCATGTGCATGCTCTAAAAGGGTGGACCCGAGGAGGAGCCAGGCTAAACACTCCTTGGAACATCTAAACTAGCTTGGGGGAAGGTTTAAATACGCAGAATTGCTTATACGATAGGCTGATGCAAAGAAAAGCTATGTAGAGGGGGTCTCCGAAAGAGCCGGGTGCGCTCTTGGCTGAATGCCAAGCAACCGGCCGTTAAATTTTGCTTAATTTTATATCCTATTGTCCTTTATTAAACTGCTACGTTTACCAGGAAAGTGAACCGCGTTTTTCACACATCTGTGCAGGTTTCCTGGACAGGCAATTTTTTAGTAGCAGGCTGTTGCAAAATACAACAAGCCGGCAAATTCGTACCAACACGTTCTGTTCTAGGGTAAAAACCAAAGCAACCACAGCAGACTGCACCATCTCCTCCACTTATCCTACTAGGAAATCCATGCAGATTTCAATCTGACCTTCACCTCGGGGCTCTGGGCCTGTGCTGCAGGCTCACCTGCCTCTCCCTTCCCAGAATCAGCGGAGGAACAGCCAGAGCAGACAGCGGTGTTCCTCGAGGCGACGACGGGAGGAGAAGGCGGACAGGAGCAGGGCTCACGCGGGGCTGAGCAGGGAGCAGTGCCCTCGTGGCCCTGGGCCTGTTCTGCAAACTCCCCACACTCCTCTTTCTCCCACAGAGAGAGAGGACCAGCACCTGGAGGAGACTGTGGCAGTTCTGGACAGGGACTCCCCGCCGACAGCTGCCATGCGAGACAGCAAGCAGGAGGGCCCTGGTGCCCGGCAGCCAGGTGAGGGCAAAGCCGCCCTCCCACAGCCTGGCCCAGGGACGCTTGTGGCTGCTCAGCCATGCCGTGGCTGGGAGCCTCCTTCCTCCCCAAGTGGGGCCCAGCTGGGCCGGGGGGCAGCTCCTGGGACACCCGTGCCCGCAATGGCCCCTGCTCTGCAAGGCCTCCGGCCCTGCCCATCAGCCAGGCAGGCAGGCAGGCAGGCAGGGACGGAGCAGCCCTTGGGGCCGATGCTGCTGCAGCCAAAGAGCCCCGCAGAGGTGCTCATGCCCGCTGCCATTGGCTCTGTCCCCTGCAGCCTGCGTGCTGTGTCGCCGTGCAGAGGCTGACTCCTGTGCTTCCCCAGGCCCTGGCAACAGCTCCTGTGCTGCCCAGGGCACCCACGGCCGCTGCTGGCTTCTCACTCTGACTAGAACCAGCTGGGGCGTGACAGCTCTGCTGCTCTGGGCACGGCTCTCGGGCACAGCACCCGCGTGTCCCTGGGCTGGAGGCAGTGTCCAGGCCGGGCTTGGCAGAGCCCGTCTGCTCCTGGAGGGCTGGGGGCACTGCTCTGGTCCTGCCTGGCCCGGGTCTGGGGGGCCTTTGGAAGAAAGAAAGACGCCATGGAGCAGGGCTGAGGCTGTCGCTCCACAGGGAAACCCACCATGGAGCGGGGCTGGGGCTGTCCCCCTCAGGGAAACCCACCATGGAGCGGGGCTGGGGCTGTAACCGCTCAGGGAAACCTGCCATGGCAGCCACCTCCAGAGGCTTTGATGTACTTGTTTCTTGGTTGAATGCCCATCAAAGACCAATCTAGCATCTTTGCAAAGGAGCATGACATGCAAGGCCATTTAAAATTGAGTCTGAACTAATTATCGAGCCTAATTAACAAAGATAAAGCCCGGGGCCGCTCCTGCCCCGGGGCGGCCAGCAGGAGCGACGGCTGGGACCTGCTGACAGCCCGGCATTGCTTGGCCCTCTTCAGTAGATCGAGAGAGTGGCACCACGAAGTAGCAAAATATTGCGCCTGATTTAAAACACCAGAGGGAAGCTGTAGAATTGAAAGCAAAATGAAGGCGTGTCAAAAGATAATAGGCGTGAAAGGGATGGCTGAAAACATATTGAATCCTAATCTTCACATTATTCTCATAAGTGTATCAGGAGAAACATGATGCTGAAAAAACCTACTAAAGGTTTTGCCATTGAAAAGGGTCACCTTCATCGTTTTGCAAGTATGTTAAACTCTTAAAAAGCAGTCGGGCATTCCTTTGTCCGGTGCTACCAATTTAATGATGAGATTTGGTACAGTGTTCCCTCCAGTACTCCACATCAAGGGAGCTGAGGGCTTAGATTCCAGGGAAGCCATGAGTTGGTAAAAGAAGTCCTCCCTTCTGTCCTAGTTCTGTAGTAAGTACTTGTCGCTGTTGAGGCAGGGACGGCAATGAAAATGACTCCTAGTTCAGAAGGCAAAGAATGATCCGAACTTCATTAACAGCTAGCGTTCCTCTTTTATAACCAGGATCGCTAAGGTGAGGTATGGCTGGTCTCAGAGTGAAAACCTTCCACACCACTGGTGCACTATGAGTAGCACACCGTGGTAGAAGATGCCTATAAACAAGATGAACAGAAGAGAGACAGTGGCTAGTTTACATGCCTCTTGGACTTTTCCCCAGGCTTAGCCTGGTAGAAATCTCTCTCCTTTTCTCTCTGACTGTTCTGAGAATATCTGTAAGTACTTAGTAAAAGAAGTCATCATTTTGCCAACAGGTGCTGATCCCTAATCCATCTGTTACACGTACATATTAAAGTACTGGCTTTTCACCAATATGAAAGTGGATGCTATATGTATAATGTTAAAGCAACGTTGCTATAAAGATATATATTTTATTTCTGCTATAAAATTAGCTTAGAGTAGTGAAATAGCGGATATAGTTACGCCTGTGGTAACTGAACTGCCTGCTTGCTTGGGATAACATCCAGTGAACGTATGATGAAGACCCCTGCTACTGACATGCCAACTGTCAGCACCTACCGTCTGTAGAAAGCATGGACCAAAGCCCAGGCGGAAGACGGTAATAAGAGCAGACTAGAACCACAGCCAAACCATGTGCATGCTCTAAAAGGGTGGACCCGAGGAGGAGCCAGGCTAAACACTCCTTGGAACATCTAAACTAGTTTGGGGGAAGGTTTAAATACGCAGAATTGCTTATACGATAGGCTGATGCAAAGAAAAGCTATGTAGAGGGGGTCTCCGAAAGAGCCGGGTGCGCTCTTGGCTGAATGCCAAGCAACCGGCCGTTAAATTTTGCTTAATTTTATATCCTATTGTCCTTTATTAAACTGCTACGTTTACCAGGAAAGTGAACCGCATTTTTCACGCATCTGTGCAGGTTTCCTGGACAGGCAATTTTTTAGTAGCAGGCTGTTGCAAAATACAACAAGCCGGCAAATTCGTACCAACACGTTCTGTTCTAGGGTAAAAACCAAAGCAACCACAGCAGACTGCACCATCTCCTCCACTTATCCTACTAGGAAATCCATGCAGATTTCAATCTGACCTTCACCTCGGGGCTCTGGGCCTGTGCTGCAGGCTCACCTGCCTCTCCCTTCCCAGAATCAGCGGAGGAACAGCCAGAGCAGACAGCGGTGTTCCTCGAGGCGACGACGGGAGGAGAAGGCGGACAGGAGCAGGGCTCACGCGGGGCTGAGCAGGGAGCAGTGCCCTCGTGGCCCTGGGCCTGTTCTGCAAACTCCCCACACTCCTCTTTCTCCCACAGAGAGAGAGGACCAGCACCTGGAGGAGACTGTGGCAGTTCTGGACAGGGACTCCCCGCCGACAGCTGCCATGCGAGACAGCAAGCAGGAGGGCCCTGGTGCCCGGCAGCCAGGTGAGGGCAAAGCCGCCCTCCCACAGCCTGGCCCAGGGACGCTTGTGGCTGCTCAGCCATGCCGTGGCTGGGAGCCTCCTTCCTCCCCAAGTGGGGCCCCAGCTGGGCCGGGGGGCAGCTCCTGGGACACCCGTGCCCGCAATGGCCCCTGCTCTGCAAGGCCTCCGGCCCTGCCCATCAGCCAGGCAGGCAGGCAGGCAGGCAGGGACGGAGCAGCCCTTGGGGCCGATGCTGCTGCAGCCAAAGAGCCCCGCAGAGGTGCTCATGCCCGCTGCCATTGGCTCTGTCCCCTGCAGCCTGCGTGCTGTGTCGCCGTGCAGAGGCTGACTCCTGTGCTTCCCCAGGCCCTGGCAACAGCTCCTGTGCTGCCCAGGGCACCCACGGCCGCTGCTGGCTTCTCACTCTGACCAGAACCAGCTGGGGCGTGACAGCTCTGCTGCTCTGGGCACGGCTCTCGGGCACAGCACCCGCGTGTCCCTGGGCTGGAGGCAGTGTCCAGGCCGGGCTTGGCAGAGCCCGTCTGCTCCTGGAGGGCTGGGGGCACTGCTCTGGTCCTGCCTGGCCCGGGTCTGGGGGGCCTTTGGAAGAAAGAAAGACGCCATGGAGCAGGGCTGAGGCTGTCGCTCCACAGGGAAACCCACCATGGCGCGGGGCTGGGGCTGTAACTGCTCAGGGAAACCCACCATGGAGCGGGGCTGGGGCTGTAACCACTCAGGGAAACCCACCATGGAGCGGGGCTGGGGCTGTAACCGCTCAGGGAAACCCACCATGGAGCGGGGCTGGGGCTGTAACCGCTCAGGGAAACCTGCCATGGCAGCCACCTCCAGAGGCTTTGATGTACTTGTTTCTTGGTTGAATGCCCATCAAAGACCAATCTAGCATCTTTGCAAAGGAGCATGACATGCAAGGCCATTTAAAATTGAGTCTGAACTAATTATCGAGCCTAATTAACAAAGATAAAGCCCGGGGCCGCTCCTGCCCCGGGGCGGCCAGCAGGAGCGACGGCTGGGACCTGCTGACAGCCCGGCATTGCTTGGCCCTCTTCAGTAGATCGAGAGAGTGGCACCACGAAGTAGCAAAATATTGCGCCTGATTTAAAACACCAGAGGGAAGCTGTAGAATTGAAAGCAAAATGAAGGCGTGTCAAAAGATAATAGGCGTGAAAGGGATGGCTGAAAACATATTGAATCCTAATCTTCACATTATTCTCATAAGTGTATCAGGAGAAACATGATGCTGAAAAAACCTACTAAAGGTTTTGCCATTGAAAAGGGTCACCTTCATCGTTTTGCAAGTATGTTAAACTCTTAAAAAGCAGTCGGGCATTCCTTTGTCCGGTGCTACCAATTTAATGATGAGATTTGGTACAGTGTTCCCTCCAGTACTCCACATCAAGGGAGCTGAGGGCTTAGATTCCAGGGAAGCCATGAGTTGGTAAAAGAAGTCCTCCCTTCTGTCCTAGTTCTGTAGTAAGTACTTGTCGCTGTTGAGGCAGGGACGGCAATGAAAATGACTCCTAGTTCAGAAGGCAAAGAATGATCCGAACTTCATTAACAGCTAGCGTTCCTCTTTTATAACCAGGATCGCTAAGGTGAGGTATGGCTGGTCTCAGAGTGAAAACCTTCCACACCACTGGTGCACTATGAGTAGCACACCGTGGTAGAAGATGCCTATAAACAAGATGAACAGAAGAGAGACAGTGGCTAGTTTACATGCCTCTTGGACTTTTCCCCAGGCTTAGCCTGGTAGAAATCTCTCTCCTTTTCTCTCTGACTGTTCTGAGAATATCTGTAAGTACTTAGTAAAAGAAGTCATCATTTTGCCAACAGGTGCTGATCCCTAATCCATCTGTTACACGTACATATTAAAGTACTGGCTTTTCACCAATATGAAAGTGGATGCTATATGTATAATGTTAAAGCAACGTTGCTATAAAGATATATATTTTATTTCTGCTATAAAATTAGCTTAGAGTAGTGAAATAGCGGATATAGTTACGCCTGTGGTAACTGAACTGCCTGCTTGCTTGGGATAACATCCAGTGAACGTATGATGAAGACCCCTGCTACTGACATGCCAACTGTCAGCACCTACCGTCTGTAGAAAGCATGGACCAAAGCCCAGGCGGAAGACGGTAATAAGAGCAGACTAGAACCACAGCCAAACCATGTGCATGCTCTAAAAGGGTGGACCCGAGGAGGAGCCAGGCTAAACACTCCTTGGAACATCTAAACTAGTTTGGGGGAAGGTTTAAATACGCAGAATTGCTTATACGATAGGCTGATGCAAAGAAAAGCTATGTAGAGGGGGTCTCCGAAAGAGCCGGGTGCGCTCTTGGCTGAATGCCAAGCAACCGGCCGTTAAATTTTGCTTAATTTTATATCCTATTGTCCTTTATTAAACTGCTACGTTTACCAGGAAAGTGAACCGCATTTTTCACGCATCTGTGCAGGTTTCCTGGACAGGCAATTTTTTAGTAGCAGGCTGTTGCAAAATACAACAAGCCGGCAAATTCGTACCAACACGTTCTGTTCTAGGGTAAAAACCAAAGCAACCACAGCAGACTGCACCATCTCCTCCACTTATCCTACTAGGAAATCCATGCAGATTTCAATCTGACCTTCACCTCGGGGCTCTGGGCCTGTGCTGCAGGCTCACCTGCCTCTCCCTTCCCAGAATCAGCGGAGGAACAGCCAGAGCAGACAGCGGTGTTCCTCGAGGCGACGACGGGAGGAGAAGGCGGACAGGAGCAGGGCTCACGCGGGGCTGAGCAGGGAGCAGTGCCCTCGTGGCCCTGGGCCTGTTCTGCAAACTCCCCACACTCCTCTTTCTCCCACAGAGAGAGAGGACCAGCACCTGGAGGAGACTGTGGCAGTTCTGGACAGGGACTCCCCGCCGACAGCTGCCATGCGAGACAGCAAGCAGGAGGGCCCTGGTGCCCGGCAGCCAGGTGAGGGCAAAGCCGCCCTCCCACAGCCTGGCCCAGGGACGCTTGTGGCTGCTCAGCCATGCCGTGGCTGGGAGCCTCCTTCCTCCCCAAGTGGGGCCCAGCTGGGCCGGGGGGCAGCTCCTGGGACACCCGTGCCCGCAATGGCCCCTGCTCTGCAAGGCCTCCGGCCCTGCCCATCAGCCAGGCAGGCAGGCAGGCAGGCAGGGACGGAGCAGCCCTTGGGGCCGATGCTGCTGCAGCCAAAGAGCCCCGCAGAGGTGCTCATGCCCGCTGCCATTGGCTCTGTCCCCTGCAGCCTGCGTGCTGTGTCGCCGTGCAGAGGCTGACTCCTGTGCTTCCCCAGGCCCTGGCAACAGCTCCTGTGCTGCCCAGGGCACCCACGGCCGCTGCTGGCTTCTCACTCTGACCAGAACCAGCTGGGGCGTGACAGCTCTGCTGCTCTGGGCACGGCTCTCGGGCACAGCACCCGCGTGTCCCTGGGCTGGAGGCAGTGTCCAGGCCGGGCTTGGCAGAGCCCGTCTGCTCCTGGAGGGCTGGGGGCACTGCTCTGGTCCTGCCTGGCCCGGGTCTGGGGGGCCTTTGGAAGAAAGAAAGACGCCATGGAGCAGGGCTGAGGCTGTCGCTCCACAGGGAAACCCACCATGGAGCGGGGCTGGGGCTGTAACTGCTCAGGGAAACCCACCATGGAGCGGGGCTGGGGCTGTCCCCCTCAGGGAAACCCACCATGGAGCGGGGCTGGGGCTGTAACCACTCAGGGAAACCCACCATGGAGCGGGGCTGGGGCTGTAACCGCTCAGGGAAACCTGCCATGGCAGCCACCTCCAGAGGCTTTGATGTACTTGTTTCTTGGTTGAATGCCCATCAAAGACCAATCTAGCATCTTTGCAAAGGAGCATGACATGCAAGGCCATTTAAAATTGAGTCTGAACTAATTATCGAGCCTAATTAACAAAGATAAAGCCCGGGGCCGCTCCTGCCCCGGGGCGGCCAGCAGGAGCGACGGCTGGGACCTGCTGACAGCCCGGCATTGCTTGGCCCTCTTCAGTAGATCGAGAGAGTGGCACCACGAAGTAGCAAAATATTGCGCCTGATTTAAAACACCAGAGGGAAGCTGTAGAATTGAAAGCAAAATGAAGGCGTGTCAAAAGATAATAGGCGTGAAAGGGATGGCTGAAAACATATTGAATCCTAATCTTCACATTATTCTCATAAGTGTATCAGGAGAAACATGATGCTGAAAAAACCTACTAAAGGTTTTGCCATTGAAAAGGGTCACCTTCATCGTTTTGCAAGTATGTTAAACTCTTAAAAAGCAGTCGGGCATTCCTTTGTCCGGTGCTACCAATTTAATGATGAGATTTGGTACAGTGTTCCCTCCAGTACTCCACATCAAGGGAGCTGAGGGCTTAGATTCCAGGGAAGCCATGAGTTGGTAAAAGAAGTCCTCCCTTCTGTCCTAGTTCTGTAGTAAGTACTTGTCGCTGTTGAGGCAGGGACGGCAATGAAAATGACTCCTAGTTCAGAAGGCAAAGAATGATCCGAACTTCATTAACAGCTAGCATTCCTCTTTTATAACCAGGATCGCTAAGGTGAGGTATGGCTGGTCTCAGAGTGAAAACCTTCCACACCACTGGTGCACTATGAGTAGCACACCGTGGTAGAAGATGCCTATAAACAAGATGAACAGAAGAGAGACAGTGGCTAGTTTACATGCCTCTTGGACTTTTCCCCAGGCTTAGCCTGGTAGAAATCTCTCTCCTTTTCTCTCTGACTGTTCTGAGAATATCTGTAAGTACTTAGTAAAAGAAGTCATCATTTTGCCAACAGGTGCTGATCCCTAATCCATCTGTTACACGTACATATTAAAGTACTGGCTTTTCACCAATATGAAAGTGGATGCTATATGTATAATGTTAAAGCAACGTTGCTATAAAGATATATATTTTATTTCTGCTATAAAATTAGCTTAGAGTAGTGAAATAGCGGATATAGTTACGCCTGTGGTAACTGAACTGCCTGCTTGCTTGGGATAACATCCAGTGAACGTATGATGAAGACCCCTGCTACTGACATGCCAACTGTCAGCACCTACCGTCTGTAGAAAGCATGGACCAAAGCCCAGGCGGAAGACGGTAATAAGAGCAGACTAGAACCACAGCCAAACCATGTGCATGCTCTAAAAGGGTGGACCCGAGGAGGAGCCAGGCTAAACACTCCTTGGAACATCTAAACTAGCTTGGGGGAAGGTTTAAATACGCAGAATTGCTTATACGATAGGCTGATGCAAAGAAAAGCTATGTAGAGGGGGTCTCCGAAAGAGCCGGGTGCGCTCTTGGCTGAATGCCAAGCAACCGGCCGTTAAATTTTGCTTAATTTTATATCCTATTGTCCTTTATTAAACTGCTACGTTTACCAGGAAAGTGAACCGCGTTTTTCACACATCTGTGCAGGTTTCCTGGACAGGCAATTTTTTAGTAGCAGGCTGTTGCAAAATACAACAAGCCGGCAAATTCGTACCAACACGTTCTGTTCTAGGGTAAAAACCAAAGCAACCACAGCAGACTGCACCATCTTCTCCACTTATCCTACTAGGAAATCCATGCAGATTTCAATCTGACCTTCACCTCGGGGCTCTGGGCCTGTGCTGCAGGCTCACCTGCCTCTCCCTTCCCAGAATCAGCGGAGGAACAGCCAGAGCAGACAGCGGTGTTCCTCGAGGCGACGACGGGAGGAGAAGGCGGACAGGAGCAGGGCTCACGCGGGGCTGAGCAGGGAGCAGTGCCCTCGTGGCCCTGGGCCTGTTCTGCAAACTCCCCACACTCCTCTTTCTCCCACAGAGAGAGAGGACCAGCACCTGGAGGAGACTGTGGCAGTTCTGGACAGGGACTCCCCGCCGACAGCTGCCATGCGCGACAGCAAGCAGGAGGGCCCTGGTGCCCGGCAGCCAGGTGAGGGCAAAGCCGCCCTCCCACAGCCTGGCCCAGGGACGCTTGTGGCTGCTCAGCCATGCCGTGGCTGGGAGCCTCCTTCCTCCCCAAGTGGGGCCCAGCTGGGCCGGGGGGCAGCTCCTGGGACACCCGTGCCCGCAATGGCCCCTGCTCTGCAAGGCCTCCGGCCCTGCCCATCAGCCAGGCAGGCAGGCAGGCAGGCAGGGACGGAGCAGCCCTTGGGGCCGATGCTGCTGCAGCCAAAGAGCCCCGCAGAGGTGCTCATGCCCGCTGCCATTGGCTCTGTCCCCTGCAGCCTGCGTGCTGTGTCGCCGTGCAGAGGCTGACTCCTGTGCTTCCCCAGGCCCTGGCAACAGCTCCTGTGCTGCCCAGGGCACCCACGGCCGCTGCTGGCTTCTCACTCTGACTAGAACCAGCTGGGGCGTGACAGCTCTGCTGCTCTGGGCACGGCTCTCGGGCACAGCACCCGCGTGTCCCTGGGCTGGAGGCAGTGTCCAGGCCGGGCTTGGCAGAGCCCGTCTGCTCCTGGAGGGCTGGGGGCACTGCTCTGGTCCTGCCTGGCCCGGGTCTGGGGGGCCTTTGGAAGAAAGAAAGACGCCATGGAGCAGGGCTGAGGCTGTCGCTCCACAGGGAAACCCACCATGGCGCGGGGCTGGGGCTGTCCCCCTCAGGGAAACCCACCATGGAGCGGGGCTGGGGCTGTAACCGCTCAGGGAAACCCACCATGGAGCGGGGCTGGGGCTGTCCCCCTCAGGGAAACCCACCATGGAGCGGGGCTGGGGCTGTAACCGCTCAGGGAAACCTGCCATGGCAGCCACCTCCAGAGGCTTTGATGTACTTGTTTCTTGGTTGAATGCCCATCAAAGACCAATCTAGCATCTTTGCAAAGGAGCATGACATGCAAGGCCATTTAAAATTGAGTCTGAACTAATTATCGAGCCTAATTAACAAAGATAAAGCCCGGGGCCGCTCCTGCCCCGGGGCGGCCAGCAGGAGCGACGGCTGGGACCTGCTGACAGCCCGGCATTGCTTGGCCCTCTTCAGTAGATCGAGAGAGTGGCACCACGAAGTAGCAAAATATTGCGCCTGATTTAAAACACCAGAGGGAAGCTGTAGAATTGAAAGCAAAATGAAGGCGTGTCAAAAGATAATAGGCGTGAAAGGGATGGCTGAAAACATATTGAATCCTAATCTTCACATTATTCTCATAAGTGTATCAGGAGAAACATGATGCTGAAAAAACCTACTAAAGGTTTTGCCATTGAAAAGGGTCACCTTCATCGTTTTGCAAGTATGTTAAACTCTTAAAAAGCAGTCGGGCATTCCTTTGTCCGGTGCTACCAATTTAATGATGAGATTTGGTACAGTGTTCCCTCCAGTACTCCACATCAAGGGAGCTGAGGGCTTAGATTCCAGGGAAGCCATGAGTTGGTAAAAGAAGTCCTCCCTTCTGTCCTAGTTCTGTAGTAAGTACTTGTCGCTGTTGAGGCAGGGACGGCAATGAAAATGACTCCTAGTTCAGAAGGCAAAGAATGATCCGAACTTCATTAACAGCTAGCGTTCCTCTTTTATAACCAGGATCGCTAAGGTGAGGTATGGCTGGTCTCAGAGTGAAAACCTTCCACACCACTGGTGCACTATGAGTAGCACACCGTGGTAGAAGATGCCTATAAACAAGATGAACAGAAGAGAGACAGTGGCTAGTTTACATGCCTCTTGGACTTTTCCCCAGGCTTAGCCTGGTAGAAATCT
Source organism: Anomalospiza imberbis (assembly GCF_031753505.1). NCBI lineage: Eukaryota > Metazoa > Chordata > Aves > Passeriformes > Viduidae > Anomalospiza > Anomalospiza imberbis. Next base: position 54,213 of record NW_027099937.1, read on the forward strand.
CTCTCCTTTTCTCTCTGACTGTTCTGAGAATATCTGTAAGTACTTAGTAAAAGAAGTCATCATTTTGCCAACAGGTGCTGATCCCTAATCCATCTGTTACACGTACATATTAAAGTACTGGCTTTTCACCAATATGAAAGTGGATGCTATATGTATAATGTTAAAGCAACGTTGCTATAAAGATATATATTTTATTTCTGCTATAAAATTAGCTTAGAGTAGTGAAATAGCGGATATAGTTACGCCTGTGGTAACTGAACTGCCTGCTTGCTTGGGATAACATCCAGTGAACGTATGATGAAGACCCCTGCTACTGACATGCCAACTGTCAGCACCTACCGTCTGTAGAAAGCATGGACCAAAGCCCAGGCGGAAGACGGTAATAAGAGCAGACTAGAACCACAGCCAAACCATGTGCATGCTCTAAAAGGGTGGACCCGAGGAGGAGCCAGGCTAAACACTCCTTGGAACATCTAAACTAGCTTGGGGGAAGGTTTAAATACGCAGAATTGCTTATACGATAGGCTGATGCAAAGAAAAGCTATGTAGAGGGGGTCTCCGAAAGAGCCGGGTGCGCTCTTGGCTGAATGCCAAGCAACCGGCCGTTAAATTTTGCTTAATTTTATATCCTATTGTCCTTTATTAAACTGCTACGTTTACCAGGAAAGTGAACCGCATTTTTCACGCATCTGTGCAGGTTTCCTGGACAGGCAATTTTTTAGTAGCAGGCTGTTGCAAAATACAACAAGCCGGCAAATTCGTACCAACACGTTCTGTTCTAGGGTAAAAACCAAAGCAACCACAGCAGACTGCACCATCTCCTCCACTTATCCTACTAGGAAATCCATGCAGATTTCAATCTGACCTTCACCTCGGGGCTCTGGGCCTGTGCTGCAGGCTCACCTGCCTCTCCCTTCCCAGAATCAGCGGAGGAACAGCCAGAGCAGACAGCGGTGTTCCTCGAGGCGACGACGGGAGGAGAAGGCGGACAGGAGCAGGGCTCACGCGGGGCTGAGCAGGGAGCAGTGCCCTCGTGGCCCTGGGCCTGTTCTGCAAACTCCCCACACTCCTCTTTCTCCCACAGAGAGAGAGGACCAGCACCTGGAGGAGACTGTGGCAGTTCTGGACAGGGACTCCCCGCCGACAGCTGCCATGCGAGACAGCAAGCAGGAGGGCCCTGGTGCCCGGCAGCCAGGTGAGGGCAAAGCCGCCCTCCCACAGCCTGGCCCAGGGACGCTTGTGGCTGCTCAGCCATGCCGTGGCTGGGAGCCTCCTTCCTCCCCAAGTGGGGCCCAGCTGGGCCGGGGGGCAGCTCCTGGGACACCCGTGCCCGCAATGGCCCCTGCTCTGCAAGGCCTCCGGCCCTGCCCATCAGCCAGGCAGGCAGGCAGGCAGGCAGGGACGGAGCAGCCCTTGGGGCCGATGCTGCTGCAGCCAAAGAGCCCCGCAGAGGTGCTCATGCCCGCTGCCATTGGCTCTGTCCCCTGCAGCCTGCGTGCTGTGTCGCCGTGCAGAGGCTGACTCCTGTGCTTCCCCAGGCCCTGGCAACAGCTCCTGTGCTGCCCAGGGCACCCACGGCCGCTGCTGGCTTCTCACTCTGACTAGAACCAGCTGGGGCGTGACAGCTCTGCTGCTCTGGGCACGGCTCTCGGGCACAGCACCCGCGTGTCCCTGGGCTGGAGGCAGTGTCCAGGCCGGGCTTGGCAGAGCCCGTCTGCTCCTGGAGGGCTGGGGGCACTGCTCTGGTCCTGCCTGGCCCGGGTCTGGGGGGCCTTTGGAAGAAAGAAAGACGCCATGGAGCAGGGCTGAGGCTGTCGCTCCACAGGGAAACCCACCATGGAGCGGGGCTGGGGCTGTAACTGCTCAGGGAAACCCACCATGGAGCGGGGCTGGGGCTGTCCCCCTCAGGGAAACCCACCATGGAGCGGGGCTGGGGCTGTAACCACTCAGGGAAACCCACCATGGAGCGGGGCTGGGGCTGTAACCGCTCAGGGAAACCTGCCATGGCAGCCACCTCCAGAGGCTTTGATGTACTTGTTTCTTGGTTGAATGCCCATCAAAGACCAATCTAGCATCTTTGCAAAGGAGCATGACATGCAAGGCCATTTAAAATTGAGTCTGAACTAATTATCGAGCCTAATTAACAAAGATAAAGCCCGGGGCCGCTCCTGCCCCGGGGCGGCCAGCAGGAGCGACGGCTGGGACCTGCTGACAGCCCGGCATTGCTTGGCCCTCTTCAGTAGATCGAGAGAGTGGCACCACGAAGTAGCAAAATATTGCGCCTGATTTAAAACACCAGAGGGAAGCTGTAGAATTGAAAGCAAAATGAAGGCGTGTCAAAAGATAATAGGCGTGAAAGGGATGGCTGAAAACATATTGAATCCTAATCTTCACATTATTCTCATAAGTGTATCAGGAGAAACATGATGCTGAAAAAACCTACTAAAGGTTTTGCCATTGAAAAGGGTCACCTTCATCGTTTTGCAAGTATGTTAAACTCTTAAAAAGCAGTCGGGCATTCCTTTGTCCGGTGCTACCAATTTAATGATGAGATTTGGTACAGTGTTCCCTCCAGTACTCCACATCAAGGGAGCTGAGGGCTTAGATTCCAGGGAAGCCATGAGTTGGTAAAAGAAGTCCTCCCTTCTGTCCTAGTTCTGTAGTAAGTACTTGTCGCTGTTGAGGCAGGGACGGCAATGAAAATGACTCCTAGTTCAGAAGGCAAAGAATGATCCGAACTTCATTAACAGCTAGCGTTCCTCTTTTATAACCAGGATCGCTAAGGTGAGGTATGGCTGGTCTCAGAGTGAAAACCTTCCACACCACTGGTGCACTATGAGTAGCACACCGTGGTAGAAGATGCCTATAAACAAGATGAACAGAAGAGAGACAGTGGCTAGTTTACATGCCTCTTGGACTTTTCCCCAGGCTTAGCCTGGTAGAAATCTCTCTCCTTTTCTCTCTGACTGTTCTGAGAATATCTGTAAGTACTTAGTAAAAGAAGTCATCATTTTGCCAACAGGTGCTGATCCCTAATCCATCTGTTACACGTACATATTAAAGTACTGGCTTTTCACCAATATGAAAGTGGATGCTATATGTATAATGTTAAAGCAACGTTGCTATAAAGATATATATTTTATTTCTGCTATAAAATTAGCTTAGAGTAGTGAAATAGCGGATATAGTTACGCCTGTGGTAACTGAACTGCCTGCTTGCTTGGGATAACATCCAGTGAACGTATGATGAAGACCCCTGCTACTGACATGCCAACTGTCAGCACCTACCGTCTGTAGAAAGCATGGACCAAAGCCCAGGCGGAAGACGGTAATAAGAGCAGACTAGAACCACAGCCAAACCATGTGCATGCTCTAAAAGGGTGGACCCGAGGAGGAGCCAGGCTAAACACTCCTTGGAACATCTAAACTAGCTTGGGGGAAGGTTTAAATACGCAGAATTGCTTATACGATAGGCTGATGCAAAGAAAAGCTATGTAGAGGGGGTCTCCGAAAGAGCCGGGTGCGCTCTTGGCTGAATGCCAAGCAACCGGCCGTTAAATTTTGCTTAATTTTATATCCTATTGTCCTTTATTAAACTGCTACGTTTACCAGGAAAGTGAACCGCATTTTTCACGCATCTGTGCAGGTTTCCTGGACAGGCAATTTTTTAGTAGCAGGCTGTTGCAAAATACAACAAGCCGGCAAATTCGTACCAACACGTTCTGTTCTAGGGTAAAAACCAAAGCAACCACAGCAGACTGCACCATCTCCTCCACTTATCCTACTAGGAAATCCATGCAGATTTCAATCTGACCTTCACCTCGGGGCTCTGGGCCTGTGCTGCAGGCTCACCTGCCTCTCCCTTCCCAGAATCAGCGGAGGAACAGCCAGAGCAGACAGCGGTGTTCCTCGAGGCGACGACGGGAGGAGAAGGCGGACAGGAGCAGGGCTCACGCGGGGCTGAGCAGGGAGCAGTGCCCTCGTGGCCCTGGGCCTGTTCTGCAAACTCCCCACACTCCTCTTTCTCCCACAGAGAGAGAGGACCAGCACCTGGAGGAGACTGTGGCAGTTCTGGACAGGGACTCCCCGCCGACAGCTGCCATGCGAGACAGCAAGCAGGAGGGCCCTGGTGCCCGGCAGCCAGGTGAGGGCAAAGCCGCCCTCCCACAGCCTGGCCCAGGGACGCTTGTGGCTGCTCAGCCATGCCGTGGCTGGGAGCCTCCTTCCTCCCCAAGTGGGGCCCAGCTGGGCCGGGGGGCAGCTCCTGGGACACCCGTGCCCGCAATGGCCCCTGCTCTGCAAGGCCTCCGGCCCTGCCCATCAGCCAGGCAGGCAGGCAGGCAGGCAGGGACGGAGCAGCCCTTGGGGCCGATGCTGCTGCAGCCAAAGAGCCCCGCAGAGGTGCTCATGCCCGCTGCCATTGGCTCTGTCCCCTGCAGCCTGCGTGCTGTGTCGCCGTGCAGAGGCTGACTCCTGTGCTTCCCCAGGCCCTGGCAACAGCTCCTGTGCTGCCCAGGGCACCCACGGCCGCTGCTGGCTTCTCACTCTGACTAGAACCAGCTGGGGCGTGACAGCTCTGCTGCTCTGGGCACGGCTCTCGGGCACAGCACCCGCGTGTCCCTGGGCTGGAGGCAGTGTCCAGGCCGGGCTTGGCAGAGCCCGTCTGCTCCTGGAGGGCTGGGGGCACTGCTCTGGTCCTGCCTGGCCCGGGTCTGGGGGGCCTTTGGAAGAAAGAAAGACGCCATGGAGCAGGGCTGAGGCTGTCGCTCCACAGGGAAACCCACCATGGAGCGGGGCTGGGGCTGTAACTGCTCAGGGAAACCCACCATGGAGCGGGGCTGGGGCTGTCCCCCTCAGGGAAACCCACCATGGAGCGGGGCTGGGGCTGTAACCACTCAGGGAAACCCACCATGGAGCGGGGCTGGGGCTGTAACCGCTCAGGGAAACCTGCCATGGCAGCCACCTCCAGAGGCTTTGATGTACTTGTTTCTTGGTTGAATGCCCATCAAAGACCAATCTAGCATCTTTGCAAAGGAGCATGACATGCAAGGCCATTTAAAATTGAGTCTGAACTAATTATCGAGCCTAATTAACAAAGATAAAGCCCGGGGCCGCTCCTGCCCCGGGGCGGCCAGCAGGAGCGACGGCTGGGACCTGCTGACAGCCCGGCATTGCTTGGCCCTCTTCAGTAGATCGAGAGAGTGGCACCACGAAGTAGCAAAATATTGCGCCTGATTTAAAACACCAGAGGGAAGCTGTAGAATTGAAAGCAAAATGAAGGCGTGTCAAAAGATAATAGGCGTGAAAGGGATGGCTGAAAACATATTGAATCCTAATCTTCACATTATTCTCATAAGTGTATCAGGAGAAACATGATGCTGAAAAAACCTACTAAAGGTTTTGCCATTGAAAAGGGTCACCTTCATCGTTTTGCAAGTATGTTAAACTCTTAAAAAGCAGTCGGGCATTCCTTTGTCCGGTGCTACCAATTTAATGATGAGATTTGGTACAGTGTTCCCTCCAGTACTCCACATCAAGGGAGCTGAGGGCTTAGATTCCAGGGAAGCCATGAGTTGGTAAAAGAAGTCCTCCCTTCTGTCCTAGTTCTGTAGTAAGTACTTGTCGCTGTTGAGGCAGGGACGGCAATGAAAATGACTCCTAGTTCAGAAGGCAAAGAATGATCCGAACTTCATTAACAGCTAGCGTTCCTCTTTTATAACCAGGATCGCTAAGGTGAGGTATGGCTGGTCTCAGAGTGAAAACCTTCCACACCACTGGTGCACTATGAGTAGCACACCGTGGTAGAAGATGCCTATAAACAAGATGAACAGAAGAGAGACAGTGGCTAGTTTACATGCCTCTTGGACTTTTCCCCAGGCTTAGCCTGGTAGAAATCTCTCTCCTTTTCTCTCTGACTGTTCTGAGAATATCTGTAAGTACTTAGTAAAAGAAGTCATCATTTTGCCAACAGGTGCTGATCCCTAATCCATCTGTTACACGTACATATTAAAGTACTGGCTTTTCACCAATATGAAAGTGGATGCTATATGTATAATGTTAAAGCAACGTTGCTATAAAGATATATATTTTATTTCTGCTATAAAATTAGCTTAGAGTAGTGAAATAGCGGATATAGTTACGCCTGTGGTAACTGAACTGCCTGCTTGCTTGGGATAACATCCAGTGAACGTATGATGAAGACCCCTGCTACTGACATGCCAACTGTCAGCACCTACCGTCTGTAGAAAGCATGGACCAAAGCCCAGGCGGAAGACGGTAATAAGAGCAGACTAGAACCACAGCCAAACCATGTGCATGCTCTAAAAGGGTGGACCCGAGGAGGAGCCAGGCTAAACACTCCTTGGAACATCTAAACTAGTTTGGGGGAAGGTTTAAATACGCAGAATTGCTTATACGATAGGCTGATGCAAAGAAAAGCTATGTAGAGGGGGTCTCCGAAAGAGCCGGGTGCGCTCTTGGCTGAATGCCAAGCAACCGGCCGTTAAATTTTGCTTAATTTTATATCCTATTGTCCTTTATTAAACTGCTACGTTTACCAGGAAAGTGAACCGCATTTTTCACGCATCTGTGCAGGTTTCCTGGACAGGCAATTTTTTAGTAGCAGGCTGTTGCAAAATACAACAAGCCGGCAAATTCGTACCAACACGTTCTGTTCTAGGGTAAAAACCAAAGCAACCACAGCAGACTGCACCATCTCCTCCACTTATCCTACTAGGAAATCCATGCAGATTTCAATCTGACCTTCACCTCGGGGCTCTGGGCCTGTGCTGCAGGCTCACCTGCCTCTCCCTTCCCAGAATCAGCGGAGGAACAGCCAGAGCAGACAGCGGTGTTCCTCGAGGCGACGACGGGAGGAGAAGGCGGACAGGAGCAGGGCTCACGCGGGGCTGAGCAGGGAGCAGTGCCCTCGTGGCCCTGGGCCTGTTCTGCAAACTCCCCACACTCCTCTTTCTCCCACAGAGAGAGAGGACCAGCACCTGGAGGAGACTGTGGCAGTTCTGGACAGGGACTCCCCGCCGACAGCTGCCATGCGAGACAGCAAGCAGGAGGGCCCTGGTGCCCGGCAGCCAGGTGAGGGCAAAGCCGCCCTCCCACAGCCTGGCCCAGGGACGCTTGTGGCTGCTCAGCCATGCCGTGGCTGGGAGCCTCCTTCCTCCCCAAGTGGGGCCCAGCTGGGCCGGGGGGCAGCTCCTGGGACACCCGTGCCCGCAATGGCCCCTGCTCTGCAAGGCCTCCGGCCCTGCCCATCAGCCAGGCAGGCAGGCAGGCAGGCAGGGACGGAGCAGCCCTTGGGGCCGATGCTGCTGCAGCCAAAGAGCCCCGCAGAGGTGCTCATGCCCGCTGCCATTGGCTCTGTCCCCTGCAGCCTGCGTGCTGTGTCGCCGTGCAGAGGCTGACTCCTGTGCTTCCCCAGGCCCTGGCAACAGCTCCTGTGCTGCCCAGGGCACCCACGGCCGCTGCTGGCTTCTCACTCTGACTAGAACCAGCTGGGGCGTGACAGCTCTGCTGCTCTGGGCACGGCTCTCGGGCACAGCACCCGCGTGTCCCTGGGCTGGAGGCAGTGTCCAGGCCGGGCTTGGCAGAGCCCGTCTGCTCCTGGAGGGCTGGGGGCACTGCTCTGGTCCTGCCTGGCCCGGGTCTGGGGGGCCTTTGGAAGAAAGAAAGACGCCATGGAGCAGGGCTGAGGCTGTCGCTCCACAGGGAAACCCACCATGGAGCGGGGCTGGGGCTGTAACTGCTCAGGGAAACCCACCATGGAGCGGGGCTGGGGCTGTCCCCCTCAGGGAAACCCACCATGGAGCGGGGCTGGGGCTGTAACCACTCAGGGAAACCCACCATGGAGCGGGGCTGGGGCTGTAACCGCTCAGGGAAACCCACCATGGAGCGGGGCTGGGGCTGTAACCGCTCAGGGAAACCCACCATGGAGCGGGGCTGGGGCTGTAACCGCTCAGGGAAACCTGCCATGGCAGCCACCTCCAGAGGCTTTGATGTACTTGTTTCTTGGTTGAATGCCCATCAAAGACCAATCTAGCATCTTTGCAAAGGAGCATGACATGCAAGGCCATTTAAAATTGAGTCTGAACTAATTATCGAGCCTAATTAACAAAGATAAAGCCCGGGGCCGCTCCTGCCCCGGGGCGGCCAGCAGGAGCGACGGCTGGGACCTGCTGACAGCCCGGCATTGCTTGGCCCTCTTCAGTAGATCGAGAGAGTGGCACCACGAAGTAGCAAAATATTGCGCCTGATTTAAAACACCAGAGGGAAGCTGTAGAATTGAAAGCAAAATGAAGGCGTGTCAAAAGATAATAGGCGTGAAAGGGATGGCTGAAAACATATTGAATCCTAATCTTCACATTATTCTCATAAGTGTATCAGGAGAAACATGATGCTGAAAAAACCTACTAAAGGTTTTGCCATTGAAAAGGGTCACCTTCATCGTTTTGCAAGTATGTTAAACTCTTAAAAAGCAGTCGGGCATTCCTTTGTCCGGTGCTACCAATTTAATGATGAGATTTGGTACAGTGTTCCCTCCAGTACTCCACATCAAGGGAGCTGAGGGCTTAGATTCCAGGGAAGCCATGAGTTGGTAAAAGAAGTCCTCCCTTCTGTCCTAGTTCTGTAGTAAGTACTTGTCGCTGTTGAGGCAGGGACGGCAATGAAAATGACTCCTAGTTCAGAAGGCAAAGAATGATCCGAACTTCATTAACAGCTAGCATTCCTCTTTTATAACCAGGATCGCTAAGGTGAGGTATGGCTGGTCTCAGAGTGAAAACCTTCCACACCACTGGTGCACTATGAGTAGCACACCGTGGTAGAAGATGCCTATAAACAAGATGAACAGAAGAGAGACAGTGGCTAGTTTACATGCCTCTTGGACTTTTCCCCAGGCTTAGCCTGGTAGAAATCTCTCTCCTTTTCTCTCTGACTGTTCTGAGAATATCTGTAAGTACTTAGTAAAAGAAGTCATCATTTTGCCAACAGGTGCTGATCCCTAATCCATCTGTTACACGTACATATTAAAGTACTGGCTTTTCACCAATATGAAAGTGGATGCTATATGTATAATGTTAAAGCAACGTTGCTATAAAGATATATATTTTATTTCTGCTATAAAATTAGCTTAGAGTAGTGAAATAGCGGATATAGTTACGCCTGTGGTAACTGAACTGCCTGCTTGCTTGGGATAACATCCAGTGAACGTATGATGAAGACCCCTGCTACTGACATGCCAACTGTCAGCACCTACCGTCTGTAGAAAGCATGGACCAAAGCCCAGGCGGAAGACGGTAATAAGAGCAGACTAGAACCACAGCCAAACCATGTGCATGCTCTAAAAGGGTGGACCCGAGGAGGAGCCAGGCTAAACACTCCTTGGAACATCTAAACTAGCTTGGGGGAAGGTTTAAATACGCAGAATTGCTTATACGATAGGCTGATGCAAAGAAAAGCTATGTAGAGGGGGTCTCCGAAAGAGCCGGGTGCGCTCTTGGCTGAATGCCAAGCAACCGGCCGTTAAATTTTGCTTAATTTTATATCCTATTGTCCTTTATTAAACTGCTACGTTTACCAGGAAAGTGAACCGCGTTTTTCACACATCTGTGCAGGTTTCCTGGACAGGCAATTTTTTAGTAGCAGGCTGTTGCAAAATACAACAAGCCGGCAAATTCGTACCAACACGTTCTGTTCTAGGGTAAAAACCAAAGCAACCACAGCAGACTGCACCATCTTCTCCACTTATCCTACTAGGAAATCCATGCAGATTTCAATCTGACCTTCACCTCGGGGCTCTGGGCCTGTGCTGCAGGCTCACCTGCCTCTCCCTTCCCAGAATCAGCGGAGGAACAGCCAGAGCAGACAGCGGTGTTCCTCGAGGCGACGACGGGAGGAGAAGGCGGACAGGAGCAGGGCTCACGCGGGGCTGAGCAGGGAGCAGTGCCCTCGTGGCCCTGGGCCTGTTCTGCAAACTCCCCACACTCCTCTTTCTCCCACAGAGAGAGAGGACCAGCACCTGGAGGAGACTGTGGCAGTTCTGGACAGGGACTCCCCGCCGACAGCTGCCATGCGCGACAGCAAGCAGGAGGGCCCTGGTGCCCGGCAGCCAGGTGAGGGCAAAGCCGCCCTCCCACAGCCTGGCCCAAGGACGCTTGTGGCTGCTCAGCCATGCCGTGGCTGGGAGCCTCCTTCCTCCCCAAGTGGGGCCCAGCTGGGCCGGGGGGCAGCTCCTGGGACACCCGTGCCCGCAATGGCCCCTGCTCTGCAAGGCCTCCGGCCCTGCCCATCAGCCAGGCAGGCAGGCAGGCAGGCAGGGACGGAGCAGCCCTTGGGGCCGATGCTGCTGCAGCCAAAGAGCCCCGCAGAGGTGCTCATGCCCGCTGCCATTGGCTCTGTCCCCTGCAGCCTGCGTGCTGTGTCGCCGTGCAGAGGCTGACTCCTGTGCTTCCCCAGGCCCTGGCAACAGCTCCTGTGCTGCCCAGGGCACCCACGGCCGCTGCTGGCTTCTCACTCTGACTAGAACCAGCTGGGGCGTGACAGCTCTGCTGCTCTGGGCACGGCTCTCGGGCACAGCACCCGCGTGTCCCTGGGCTGGAGGCAGTGTCCAGGCCGGGCTTGGCAGAGCCCGTCTGCTCCTGGAGGGCTGGGGGCACTGCTCTGGTCCTGCCTGGCCCGGGTCTGGGGGGCCTTTGGAAGAAAGAAAGACGCCATGGAGCAGGGCTGAGGCTGTCGCTTCACAGGGAAACCCACCATGGCGCGGGGCTGGGGCTGTCCCCCTCAGGGAAACCCACCATGGAGCGGGGCTGGGGCTGTAACCGCTCAGGGAAACCCACCATGGAGCGGGGCTGGGGCTGTCCCCCTCAGGGAAACCCACCATGGAGCGGGGCTGGGGCTGTAACCGCTCAGGGAAACCTGCCATGGCAGCCACCTCCAGAGGCTTTGATGTACTTGTTTCTTGGTTGAATGCCCATCAAAGACCAATCTAGCATCTTTGCAAAGGAGCATGACATGCAAGGCCATTTAAAATTGAGTCTGAACTAATTATCGAGCCTAATTAACAAAGATAAAGCCCGGGGCCGCTCCTGCCCCGGGGCGGCCAGCAGGAGCGACGGCTGGGACCTGCTGACAGCCCGGCATTGCTTGGCCCTCTTCAGTAGATCGAGAGAGTGGCACCACGAAGTAGCAAAATATTGCGCCTGATTTAAAACACCAGAGGGAAGCTGTAGAATTGAAAGCAAAATGAAGGCGTGTCAAAAGATAATAGGCGTGAAAGGGATGGCTGAAAACATATTGAATCCTAATCTTCACATTATTCTCATAAGTGTATCAGGAGAAACATGATGCTGAAAAAACCTACTAAAGGTTTTGCCATTGAAAAGGGTCACCTTCATCGTTTTGCAAGTATGTTAAACTCTTAAAAAGCAGTCGGGCATTCCTTTGTCCGGTGCTACCAATTTAATGATGAGATTTGGTACAGTGTTCCCTCCAGTACTCCACATCAAGGGAGCTGAGGGCTTAGATTCCAGGGAAGCCATGAGTTGGTAAAAGAAGTCCTCCCTTCTGTCCTAGTTCTGTAGTAAGTACTTGTCGCTGTTGAGGCAGGGACGGCAATGAAAATGACTCCTAGTTCAGAAGGCAAAGAATGATCCGAACTTCATTAACAGCTAGCGTTCCTCTTTTATAACCAGGATCGCTAAGGTGAGGTATGGCTGGTCTCAGAGTGAAAACCTTCCACACCACTGGTGCACTATGAGTAGCACACCGTGGTAGAAGATGCCTATAAACAAGATGAACAGAAGAGAGACAGTGGCTAGTTTACATGCCTCTTGGACTTTTCCCCAGGCTTAGCCTGGTAGAAATCTCTCTCCTTTTCTCTCTGACTGTTCTGAGAATATCTGTAAGTACTTAGTAAAAGAAGTCATCATTTTGCCAACAGGTGCTGATCCCTAATCCATCTGTTACACGTACATATTAAAGTACTGGCTTTTCACCAATATGAAAGTGGATGCTATATGTATAATGTTAAAGCAACGTTGCTATAAAGATATATATTTTATTTCTGCTATAAAATTAGCTTAGAGTAGTGAAATAGCGGATATAGTTACGCCTGTGGTAACTGAACTGCCTGCTTGCTTGGGATAACATCCAGTGAACGTATGATGAAGACCCCTGCTACTGACATGCCAACTGTCAGCACCTACCGTCTGTAGAAAGCATGGACCAAAGCCCAGGCGGAAGACGGTAATAAGAGCAGACTAGAACCACAGCCAAACCATGTGCATGCTCTAAAAGGGTGGACCCGAGGAGGAGCCAGGCTAAACACTCCTTGGAACATCTAAACTAGCTTGGGGGAAGGTTTAAATACGCAGAATTGCTTATACGATAGGCTGATGCAAAGAAAAGCTATGTAGAGGGGGTCTCCGAAAGAGCCGGGTGCGCTCTTGGCTGAATGCCAAGCAACCGGCCGTTAAATTTTGCTTAATTTTATATCCTATTGTCCTTTATTAAACTGCTACGTTTACCAGGAAAGTGAACCGCGTTTTTCACACATCTGTGCAGGTTTCCTGGACAGGCAATTTTTTAGTAGCAGGCTGTTGCAAAATACAACAAGCCGGCAAATTCGTACCAACACGTTCTGTTCTAGGGTAAAAACCAAAGCAACCACAGCAGACTGCACCATCTTCTCCACTTATCCTACTAGGAAATCCATGCAGATTTCAATCTGACCTTCACCTCGGGGCTCTGGGCCTGTGCTGCAGGCTCACCTGCCTCTCCCTTCCCAGAATCAGCGGAGGAACAGCCAGAGCAGACAGCGGTGTTCCTCGAGGCGACGACGGGAGGAGAAGGCGGACAGGAGCAGGGCTCACGCGGGGCTGAGCAGGGAGCAGTGCCCTCGTGGCCCTGGGCCTGTTCTGCAAACTCCCCACACTCCTCTTTCTCCCACAGAGAGAGAGGACCAGCACCTGGAGGAGACTGTGGCAGTTCTGGACAGGGACTCCCCGCCGACAGCTGCCATGCGCGACAGCAAGCAGGAGGGCCCTGGTGCCCGGCAGCCAGGTGAGGGCAAAGCCGCCCTCCCACAGCCTGGCCCAAGGACGCTTGTGGCTGCTCAGCCATGCCGTGGCTGGGAGCCTCCTTCCTCCCCAAGTGGGGCCCAGCTGGGCCGGGGGGCAGCTCCTGGGACACCCGTGCCCGCAATGGCCCCTGCTCTGCAAGGCCTCCGGCCCTGCCCATCAGCCAGGCAGGCAGGCAGGCAGGCAGGGACGGAGCAGCCCTTGGGGCCGATGCTGCTGCAGCCAAAGAGCCCCGCAGAGGTGCTCATGCCCGCTGCCATTGGCTCTGTCCCCTGCAGCCTGCGTGCTGTGTCGCCGTGCAGAGGCTGACTCCTGTGCTTCCCCAGGCCCTGGCAACAGCTCCTGTGCTGCCCAGGGCACCCACGGCCGCTGCTGGCTTCTCACTCTGACTAGAACCAGCTGGGGCGTGACAGCTCTGCTGCTCTGGGCACGGCTCTCGGGCACAGCACCCGCGTGTCCCTGGGCTGGAGGCAGTGTCCAGGCCGGGCTTGGCAGAGCCCGTCTGCTCCTGGAGGGCTGGGGGCACTGCTCTGGTCCTGCCTGGCCCGGGTCTGGGGGGCCTTTGGAAGAAAGAAAGACGCCATGGAGCAGGGCTGAGGCTGTCGCTTCACAGGGAAACCCACCATGGCGCGGGGCTGGGGCTGTCCCCCTCAGGGAAACCCACCATGGAGCGGGGCTGGGGCTGTAACCGCTCAGGGAAACCCACCATGGAGCGGGGCTGGGGCTGTCCCCCTCAGGGAAACCCACCATGGAGCGGGGCTGGGGCTGTAACCGCTCAGGGAAACCTGCCATGGCAGCCACCTCCAGAGGCTTTGATGTACTTGTTTCTTGGTTGAATGCCCATCAAAGACCAATCTAGCATCTTTGCAAAGGAGCATGACATGCAAGGCCATTTAAAATTGAGTCTGAACTAATTATCGAGCCTAATTAACAAAGATAAAGCCCGGGGCCGCTCCTGCCCCGGGGCGGCCAGCAGGAGCGACGGCTGGGACCTGCTGACAGCCCGGCATTGCTTGGCCCTCTTCAGTAGATCGAGAGAGTGGCACCACGAAGTAGCAAAATATTGCGCCTGATTTAAAACACCAGAGGGAAGCTGTAGAATTGAAAGCAAAATGAAGGCGTGTCAAAAGATAATAGGCGTGAAAGGGATGGCTGAAAACATATTGAATCCTAATCTTCACATTATTCTCATAAGTGTATCAGGAGAAACATGATGCTGAAAAAACCTACTAAAGGTTTTGCCATTGAAAAGGGTCACCTTCATCGTTTTGCAAGTATGTTAAACTCTTAAAAAGCAGTCGGGCATTCCTTTGTCCGGTGCTACCAATTTAATGATGAGATTTGGTACAGTGTTCCCTCCAGTACTCCACATCAAGGGAGCTGAGGGCTTAGATTCCAGGGAAGCCATGAGTTGGTAAAAGAAGTCCTCCCTTCTGTCCTAGTTCTGTAGTAAGTACTTGTCGCTGTTGAGGCAGGGACGGCAATGAAAATGACTCCTAGTTCAGAAGGCAAAGAATGATCCGAACTTCATTAACAGCTAGCGTTCCTCTTTTATAACCAGGATCGCTAAGGTGAGGTATGGCTGGTCTCAGAGTGAAAACCTTCCACACCACTGGTGCACTATGAGTAGCACACCGTGGTAGAAGATGCCTATAAACAAGATGAACAGAAGAGAGACAGTGGCTAGTTTACATGCCTCTTGGACTTTTCCCCAGGCTTAGCCTGGTAGAAATCTCTCTCCTTTTCTCTCTGACTGTTCTGAGAATATCTGTAAGTACTTAGTAAAAGAAGTCATCATTTTGCCAACAGGTGCTGATCCCTAATCCATCTGTTACACGTACATATTAAAGTACTGGCTTTTCACCAATATGAAAGTGGATGCTATATGTATAATGTTAAAGCAACGTTGCTATAAAGATATATATTTTATTTCTGCTATAAAATTAGCTTAGAGTAGTGAAATAGCGGATATAGTTACGCCTGTGGTAACTGAACTGCCTGCTTGCTTGGGATAACATCCAGTGAACGTATGATGAAGACCCCTGCTACTGACATGCCAACTGTCAGCACCTACCGTCTGTAGAAAGCATGGACCAAAGCCCAGGCGGAAGACGGTAATAAGAGCAGACTAGAACCACAGCCAAACCATGTGCATGCTCTAAAAGGGTGGACCCGAGGAGGAGCCAGGCTAAACACTCCTTGGAACATCTAAACTAGCTTGGGGGAAGGTTTAAATACGCAGAATTGCTTATACGATAGGCTGATGCAAAGAAAAGCTATGTAGAGGGGGTCTCCGAAAGAGCCGGGTGCGCTCTTGGCTGAATGCCAAGCAACCGGCCGTTAAATTTTGCTTAATTTTATATCCTATTGTCCTTTATTAAACTGCTACGTTTACCAGGAAAGTGAACCGCGTTTTTCACACATCTGTGCAGGTTTCCTGGACAGGCAATTTTTTAGTAGCAGGCTGTTGCAAAATACAACAAGCCGGCAAATTCGTACCAACACGTTCTGTTCTAGGGTAAAAACCAAAGCAACCACAGCAGACTGCACCATCTCCTCCACTTATCCTACTAGGAAATCCATGCAGATTTCAATCTGACCTTCACCTCGGGGCTCTGGGCCTGTGCTGCAGGCTCACCTGCCTCTCCCTTCCCAGAATCAGCGGAGGAACAGCCAGAGCAGACAGCGGTGTTCCTCGAGGCGACGACGGGAGGAGAAGGCGGACAGGAGCAGGGCTCACGCGGGGCTGAGCAGGGAGCAGTGCCCTCGTGGCCCTGGGCCTGTTCTGCAAACTCCCCACACTCCTCTTTCTCCCACAGAGAGAGAGGACCAGCACCTGGAGGAGACTGTGGCAGTTCTGGACAGGGACTCCCCGCCGACAGCTGCCATGCGAGACAGCAAGCAGGAGGGCCCTGGTGCCCGGCAGCCAGGTGAGGGCAAAGCCGCCCTCCCACAGCCTGGCCCAGGGACGCTTGTGGCTGCTCAGCCATGCCGTGGCTGGGAGCCTCCTTCCTCCCCAAGTGGGGCCCAGCTGGGCCGGGGGGCAGCTCCTGGGACACCCGTGCCCGCAATGGCCCCTGCTCTGCAAGGCCTCCGGCCCTGCCCATCAGCCAGGCAGGCAGGCAGGCAGGCAGGGACGGAGCAGCCCTTGGGGCCGATGCTGCTGCAGCCAAAGAGCCCCGCAGAGGTGCTCATGCCCGCTGCCATTGGCTCTGTCCCCTGCAGCCTGCGTGCTGTGTCGCCGTGCAGAGGCTGACTCCTGTGCTTCCCCAGGCCCTGGCAACAGCTCCTGTGCTGCCCAGGGCACCCACGGCCGCTGCTGGCTTCTCACTCTGACCAGAACCAGCTGGGGCGTGACAGCTCTGCTGCTCTGGGCACGGCTCTCGGGCACAGCACCCGCGTGTCCCTGGGCTGGAGGCAGTGTCCAGGCCGGGCTTGGCAGAGCCCGTCTGCTCCTGGAGGGCTGGGGGCACTGCTCTGGTCCTGCCTGGCCCGGGTCTGGGGGGCCTTTGGAAGAAAGAAAGACGCCATGGAGCAGGGCTGAGGCTGTCGCTCCACAGGGAAACCCACCATGGCGCGGGGCTGGGGCTGTAACTGCTCAGGGAAACCCACCATGGAGCGGGGCTGGGGCTGTAACCACTCAGGGAAACCCACCATGGAGCGGGGCTGGGGCTGTAACCGCTCAGGGAAACCCACCATGGAGCGGGGCTGGGGCTGTAACCGCTCAGGGAAACCTGCCATGGCAGCCACCTCCAGAGGCTTTGATGTACTTGTTTCTTGGTTGAATGCCCATCAAAGACCAATCTAGCATCTTTGCAAAGGAGCATGACATGCAAGGCCATTTAAAATTGAGTCTGAACTAATTATCGAGCCTAATTAACAAAGATAAAGCCCGGGGCCGCTCCTGCCCCGGGGCGGCCAGCAGGAGCGACGGCTGGGACCTGCTGACAGCCCGGCATTGCTTGGCCCTCTTCAGTAGATCGAGAGAGTGGCACCACGAAGTAGCAAAATATTGCGCCTGATTTAAAACACCAGAGGGAAGCTGTAGAATTGAAAGCAAAATGAAGGCGTGTCAAAAGATAATAGGCGTGAAAGGGATGGCTGAAAACATATTGAATCCTAATCTTCACATTATTCTCATAAGTGTATCAGGAGAAACATGATGCTGAAAAAACCTACTAAAGGTTTTGCCATTGAAAAGGGTCACCTTCATCGTTTTGCAAGTATGTTAAACTCTTAAAAAGCAGTCGGGCATTCCTTTGTCCGGTGCTACCAATTTAATGATGAGATTTGGTACAGTGTTCCCTCCAGTACTCCACATCAAGGGAGCTGAGGGCTTAGATTCCAGGGAAGCCATGAGTTGGTAAAAGAAGTCCTCCCTTCTGTCCTAGTTCTGTAGTAAGTACTTGTCGCTGTTGAGGCAGGGACGGCAATGAAAATGACTCCTAGTTCAGAAGGCAAAGAATGATCCGAACTTCATTAACAGCTAGCGTTCCTCTTTTATAACCAGGATCGCTAAGGTGAGGTATGGCTGGTCTCAGAGTGAAAACCTTCCACACCACTGGTGCACTATGAGTAGCACACCGTGGTAGAAGATGCCTATAAACAAGATGAACAGAAGAGAGACAGTGGCTAGTTTACATGCCTCTTGGACTTTTCCCCAGGCTTAGCCTGGTAGAAATCTCTCTCCTTTTCTCTCTGACTGTTCTGAGAATATCTGTAAGTACTTAGTAAAAGAAGTCATCATTTTGCCAACAGGTGCTGATCCCTAATCCATCTGTTACACGTACATATTAAAGTACTGGCTTTTCACCAATATGAAAGTGGATGCTATATGTATAATGTTAAAGCAACGTTGCTATAAAGATATATATTTTATTTCTGCTATAAAATTAGCTTAGAGTAGTGAAATAGCGGATATAGTTACGCCTGTGGTAACTGAACTGCCTGCTTGCTTGGGATAACATCCAGTGAACGTATGATGAAGACCCCTGCTACTGACATGCCAACTGTCAGCACCTACCGTCTGTAGAAAGCATGGACCAAAGCCCAGGCGGAAGACGGTAATAAGAGCAGACTAGAACCACAGCCAAACCATGTGCATGCTCTAAAAGGGTGGACCCGAGGAGGAGCCAGGCTAAACACTCCTTGGAACATCTAAACTAGCTTGGGGGAAGGTTTAAATACGCAGAATTGCTTATACGATAGGCTGATGCAAAGAAAAGCTATGTAGAGGGGGTCTCCGAAAGAGCCGGGTGCGCTCTTGGCTGAATGCCAAGCAACCGGCCGTTAAATTTTGCTTAATTTTATATCCTATTGTCCTTTATTAAACTGCTACGTTTACCAGGAAAGTGAACCGCATTTTTCACGCATCTGTGCAGGTTTCCTGGACAGGCAATTTTTTAGTAGCAGGCTGTTGCAAAATACAACAAGCCGGCAAATTCGTACCAACACGTTCTGTTCTAGGGTAAAAACCAAAGCAACCACAGCAGACTGCACCATCTCCTCCACTTATCCTACTAGGAAATCCATGCAGATTTCAATCTGACCTTCACCTCGGGGCTCTGGGCCTGTGCTGCAGGCTCACCTGCCTCTCCCTTCCCAGAATCAGCGGAGGAACAGCCAGAGCAGACAGCGGTGTTCCTCGAGGCGACGACGGGAGGAGAAGGCGGACAGGAGCAGGGCTCACGCGGGGCTGAGCAGGGAGCAGTGCCCTCGTGGCCCTGGGCCTGTTCTGCAAACTCCCCACACTCCTCTTTCTCCCACAGAGAGAGAGGACCAGCACCTGGAGGAGACTGTGGCAGTTCTGGACAGGGACTCCCCGCCGACAGCTGCCATGCGAGACAGCAAGCAGGAGGGCCCTGGTGCCCGGCAGCCAGGTGAGGGCAAAGCCGCCCTCCCACAGCCTGGCCCAGGGACGCTTGTGGCTGCTCAGCCATGCCGTGGCTGGGAGCCTCCTTCCTCCCCAAGTGGGGCCCAGCTGGGCCGGGGGGCAGCTCCTGGGACACCCGTGCCCGCAATGGCCCCTGCTCTGCAAGGCCTCCGGCCCTGCCCATCAGCCAGGCAGGCAGGCAGGCAGGCAGGGACGGAGCAGCCCTTGGGGCCGATGCTGCTGCAGCCAAAGAGCCCCGCAGAGGTGCTCATGCCCGCTGCCATTGGCTCTGTCCCCTGCAGCCTGCGTGCTGTGTCGCCGTGCAGAGGCTGACTCCTGTGCTTCCCCAGGCCCTGGCAACAGCTCCTGTGCTGCCCAGGGCACCCACGGCCGCTGCTGGCTTCTCACTCTGACCAGAACCAGCTGGGGCGTGACAGCTCTGCTGCTCTGGGCACGGCTCTCGGGCACAGCACCCGCGTGTCCCTGGGCTGGAGGCAGTGTCCAGGCCGGGCTTGGCAGAGCCCGTCTGCTCCTGGAGGGCTGGGGGCACTGCTCTGGTCCTGCCTGGCCCGGGTCTGGGGGGCCTTTGGAAGAAAGAAAGACGCCATGGAGCAGGGCTGAGGCTGTCGCTCCACAGGGAAACCCACCATGGCGCGGGGCTGGGGCTGTAACTGCTCAGGGAAACCCACCATGGAGCGGGGCTGGGGCTGTAACCACTCAGGGAAACCCACCATGGAGCGGGGCTGGGGCTGTAACCGCTCAGGGAAACCCACCATGGAGCGGGGCTGGGGCTGTAACCGCTCAGGGAAACCTGCCATGGCAGCCACCTCCAGAGGCTTTGATGTACTTGTTTCTTGGTTGAATGCCCATCAAAGACCAATCTAGCATCTTTGCAAAGGAGCATGACATGCAAGGCCATTTAAAATTGAGTCTGAACTAATTATCGAGCCTAATTAACAAAGATAAAGCCCGGGGCCGCTCCTGCCCCGGGGCGGCCAGCAGGAGCGACGGCTGGGACCTGCTGACAGCCCGGCATTGCTTGGCCCTCTTCAGTAGATCGAGAGAGTGGCACCACGAAGTAGCAAAATATTGCGCCTGATTTAAAACACCAGAGGGAAGCTGTAGAATTGAAAGCAAAATGAAGGCGTGTCAAAAGATAATAGGCGTGAAAGGGATGGCTGAAAACATATTGAATCCTAATCTTCACATTATTCTCATAAGTGTATCAGGAGAAACATGATGCTGAAAAAACCTACTAAAGGTTTTGCCATTGAAAAGGGTCACCTTCATCGTTTTGCAAGTATGTTAAACTCTTAAAAAGCAGTCGGGCATTCCTTTGTCCGGTGCTACCAATTTAATGATGAGATTTGGTACAGTGTTCCCTCCAGTACTCCACATCAAGGGAGCTGAGGGCTTAGATTCCAGGGAAGCCATGAGTTGGTAAAAGAAGTCCTCCCTTCTGTCCTAGTTCTGTAGTAAGTACTTGTCGCTGTTGAGGCAGGGACGGCAATGAAAATGACTCCTAGTTCAGAAGGCAAAGAATGATCCGAACTTCATTAACAGCTAGCGTTCCTCTTTTATAACCAGGATCGCTAAGGTGAGGTATGGCTGGTCTCAGAGTGAAAACCTTCCACACCACTGGTGCACTATGAGTAGCACACCGTGGTAGAAGATGCCTATAAACAAGATGAACAGAAGAGAGACAGTGGCTAGTTTACATGCCTCTTGGACTTTTCCCCAGGCTTAGCCTGGTAGAAATCTCTCTCCTTTTCTCTCTGACTGTTCTGAGAATATCTGTAAGTACTTAGTAAAAGAAGTCATCATTTTGCCAACAGGTGCTGATCCCTAATCCATCTGTTACACGTACATATTAAAGTACTGGCTTTTCACCAATATGAAAGTGGATGCTATATGTATAATGTTAAAGCAACGTTGCTATAAAGATATATATTTTATTTCTGCTATAAAATTAGCTTAGAGTAGTGAAATAGCGGATATAGTTACGCCTGTGGTAACTGAACTGCCTGCTTGCTTGGGATAACATCCAGTGAACGTATGATGAAGACCCCTGCTACTGACATGCCAACTGTCAGCACCTACCGTCTGTAGAAAGCATGGACCAAAGCCCAGGCGGAAGACGGTAATAAGAGCAGACTAGAACCACAGCCAAACCATGTGCATGCTCTAAAAGGGTGGACCCGAGGAGGAGCCAGGCTAAACACTCCTTGGAACATCTAAACTAGCTTGGGGGAAGGTTTAAATACGCAGAATTGCTTATACGATAGGCTGATGCAAAGAAAAGCTATGTAGAGGGGGTCTCCGAAAGAGCCGGGTGCGCTCTTGGCTGAATGCCAAGCAACCGGCCGTTAAATTTTGCTTAATTTTATATCCTATTGTCCTTTATTAAACTGCTACGTTTACCAGGAAAGTGAACCGCGTTTTTCACACATCTGTGCAGGTTTCCTGGACAGGCAATTTTTTAGTAGCAGGCTGTTGCAAAATACAACAAGCCGGCAAATTCGTACCAACACGTTCTGTTCTAGGGTAAAAACCAAAGCAACCACAGCAGACTGCACCATCTCCTCCACTTATCCTACTAGGAAATCCATGCAGATTTCAATCTGACCTTCACCTCGGGGCTCTGGGCCTGTGCTGCAGGCTCACCTGCCTCTCCCTTCCCAGAATCAGCGGAGGAACAGCCAGAGCAGACAGCGGTGTTCCTCGAGGCGACGACGGGAGGAGAAGGCGGACAGGAGCAGGGCTCACGCGGGGCTGAGCAGGGAGCAGTGCCCTCGTGGCCCTGGGCCTGTTCTGCAAACTCCCCACACTCCTCTTTCTCCCACAGAGAGAGAGGACCAGCACCTGGAGGAGACTGTGGCAGTTCTGGACAGGGACTCCCCGCCGACAGCTGCCATGCGCGACAGCAAGCAGGAGGGCCCTGGTGCCCGGCAGCCAGGTGAGGGCAAAGCCGCCCTCCCACAGCCTGGCCCAGGGACGCTTGTGGCTGCTCAGCCATGCCGTGGCTGGGAGCCTCCTTCCTCCCCAAGTGGGGCCCAGCTGGGCCGGGGGGCAGCTCCTGGGACACCCGTGCCCGCAATGGCCCCTGCTCTGCAAGGCCTCCGGCCCTGCCCATCAGCCAGGCAGGCAGGCAGGCAGGCAGGGACGGAGCAGCCCTTGGGGCCGATGCTGCTGCAGCCAAAGAGCCCCGCAGAGGTGCTCATGCCCGCTGCCATTGGCTCTGTCCCCTGCAGCCTGCGTGCTGTGTCGCCGTGCAGAGGCTGACTCCTGTGCTTCCCCAGGCCCTGGCAACAGCTCCTGTGCTGCCCAGGGCACCCACGGCCGCTGCTGGCTTCTCACTCTGACTAGAACCAGCTGGGGCGTGACAGCTCTGCTGCTCTGGGCACGGCTCTCGGGCAGAGCACCCGCGTGTCCCTGGGCTGGGGGCAGTGTCCAGGCCGGGCTTGGCAGAGCCCGTCTGCTCCTGGAGGGCTGGGGGCACTGCTCTGGTCCTGCCTGGCCCGGGTCTGGGGGGCCTTTGGAAGAAAGAAAGACGCCATGGAGCAGGGCTGAGGCTGTCGCTCCACAGGGAAACCCACCATGGCGCGGGGCTGGGGCTGTCCCCCTCAGGGAAACCCACCATGGAGCGGGGCTGGGGCTGTAACCGCTCAGGGAAACCTGCCATGGCAGCCACCTCCAGAGGCTTTGATGTACTTGTTTCTTGGTTGAATGCCCATCAAAGACCAATCTAGCATCTTTGCAAAGGAGCATGACATGCAAGGCCATTTAAAATTGAGTCTGAACTAATTATCGAGCCTAATTAACAAAGATAAAGCCCGGGGCCGCTCCTGCCCCGGGGCGGCCAGCAGGAGCGACGGCTGGGACCTGCTGACAGCCCGGCATTGCTTGGCCCTCTTCAGTAGATCGAGAGAGTGGCACCACGAAGTAGCAAAATATTGTGCCTGATTTAAAACACCAGAGGGAAGCTGTAGAATTGAAAGCAAAATGAAGGCGTGTCAAAAGATAATAGGCGTGAAAGGGATGGCTGAAAACATATTGAATCCTAATCTTCACATTATTCTCATAAGTGTATCAGGAGAAACATGATGCTGAAAAAACCTACTAAAGGTTTTGCCATTGAAAAGGGTCACCTTCATCGTTTTGCAAGTATGTTAAACTCTTAAAAAGCAGTCGGGCATTCCTTTGTCCGGTGCTACCAATTTAATGATGAGATTTGGTACAGTGTTCCCTCCAGTACTCCACATCAAGGGAGCTGAGGGCTTAGATTCCAGGGAAGCCATGAGTTGGTAAAAGAAGTCCTCCCTTCTGTCCTAGTTCTGTAGTAAGTACTTGTCGCTGTTGAGGCAGGGACGGCAATGAAAATGACTCCTAGTTCAGAAGGCAAAGAATGATCCGAACTTCATTAACAGCTAGCGTTCCTCTTTTATAACCAGGATCGCTAAGGTGAGGTATGGCTGGTCTCAGAGTGAAAACCTTCCACACCACTGGTGCACTATGAGTAGCACACCGTGGTAGAAGATGCCTATAAACAAGATGAACAGAAGAGAGACAGTGGCTAGTTTACATGCCTCTTGGACTTTTCCCCAGGCTTAGCCTGGTAGAAATCTCTCTCCTTTTCTCTCTGACTGTTCTGAGAATATCTGTAAGTACTTAGTAAAAGAAGTCATCATTTTGCCAACAGGTGCTGATCCCTAATCCATCTGTTACACGTACATATTAAAGTACTGGCTTTTCACCAATATGAAAGTGGATGCTATATGTATAATGTTAAAGCAACGTTGCTATAAAGATATATATTTTATTTCTGCTATAAAATTAGCTTAGAGTAGTGAAATAGCGGATATAGTTACGCCTGTGGTAACTGAACTGCCTGCTTGCTTGGGATAACATCCAGTGAACGTATGATGAAGACCCCTGCTACTGACATGCCAACTGTCAGCACCTACCGTCTGTAGAAAGCATGGACCAAAGCCCAGGCGGAAGACGGTAATAAGAGCAGACTAGAACCACAGCCAAACCATGTGCATGCTCTAAAAGGGTGGACCCGAGGAGGAGCCAGGCTAAACACTCCTTGGAACATCTAAACTAGTTTGGGGGAAGGTTTAAATACGCAGAATTGCTTATACGATAGGCTGATGCAAAGAAAAGCTATGTAGAGGGGGTCTCCGAAAGAGCCGGGTGCGCTCTTGGCTGAATGCCAAGCAACCGGCCGTTAAATTTTGCTTAATTTTATATCCTATTGTCCTTTATTAAACTGCTACGTTTACCAGGAAAGTGAACCGCATTTTTCACGCATCTGTGCAGGTTTCCTGGACAGGCAATTTTTTAGTAGCAGGCTGTTGCAAAATACAACAAGCCGGCAAATTCGTACCAACACGTTCTGTTCTAGGGTAAAAACCAAAGCAACCACAGCAGACTGCACCATCTCCTCCACTTATCCTACTAGGAAATCCATGCAGATTTCAATCTGACCTTCACCTCGGGGCTCTGGGCCTGTGCTGGAGGCTCACCTGCCTCTCCCTTCCCAGAATCAGCGGAGGAACAGCCAGAGCAGACAGCGGTGTTCCTCGAGGCGACGACGGGAGGAGAAGGCGGACAGGAGCAGGGCTCACGCGGGGCTGAGCAGGGAGCAGTGCCCTCGTGGCCCTGGGCCTGTTCTGCAAACTCCCCACACTCCTCTTTCTCCCACAGAGAGAGAGGACCAGCACCTGGAGGAGACTGTGGCATTTCTGGACAGGGACTCCCCGCCGACAGCTGCCATGCGAGACAGCAAGCAGGAGGGCCCTGGTGCCCGGCAGCCAGGTGAGGGCAAAGCCGCCCTCCCACAGCCTGGCCCAGGGACGCTTGTGGCTGCTCAGCCATGCCGTGGCTGGGAGCCTCCTTCCTCCCCAAGTGGGGCCCAGCTGGGCCGGGGGGCAGCTCCTGGGACACCCGTGCCCGCAATGGCCCCTGCTCTGCAAGGCCTCCGGCCCTGCCCATCAGCCAGGCAGGCAGGCAGGGACGGAGCAGCCCTTGGGGCCGATGCTGCTGCAGCCAAAGAGCCCCGCAGAGGTGCTCATGCCCGCTGCCATTGGCTCTGTCCCCTGCAGCCTGCGTGCTGTGTCGCCGTGCAGAGGCTGACTCCTGTGCTTCCCCAGGCCCTGGCAACAGCTCCTGTGCTGCCCAGGGCACCCACGGCCGCTGCTGGCTTCTCACTCTGACCAGAACCAGCTGGGGCGTGACAGCTCTGCTGCTCTGGGCACGGCTCTCGGGCACAGCACCCGCGTGTCCCTGGGCTGGAGGCAGTGTCCAGGCCGGGCTTGGCAGAGCCCGTCTGCTCCTGGAGGGCTGGGGGCACTGCTCTGGTCCTGCCTGGCCCGGGTCTGGGGGGCCTTTGGAAGAAAGAAAGACGCCATGGAGCAGGGCTGAGGCTGTCGCTCCACAGGGAAACCCACCATGGCGCGGGGCTGGGGCTGTAACTGCTCAGGGAAACCCACCATGGAGCGGGGCTGGGGCTGTAACCGCTCAGGGAAACCCACCATGGAGCGGGGCTGGGGCTGTAACCGCTCAGGGAAACCCACCATGGAGCGGGGCTGGGGCTGTAACCGCTCAGGGAAACCTGCCATGGCAGCCACCTCCAGAGGCTTTGATGTACTTGTTTCTTGGTTGAATGCCCATCAAAGACCAATCTAGCATCTTTGCAAAGGAGCATGACATGCAAGGCCATTTAAAATTGAGTCTGAACTAATTATCGAGCCTAATTAACAAAGATAAAGCCCGGGGCCGCTCCTGCCCCGGGGCGGCCAGCAGGAGCGACGGCTGGGACCTGCTGACAGCCCGGCATTGCTTGGCCCTCTTCAGTAGATCGAGAGAGTGGCACCACGAAGTAGCAAAATATTGCGCCTGATTTAAAACACCAGAGGGAAGCTGTAGAATTGAAAGCAAAATGAAGGCGTGTCAAAAGATAATAGGCGTGAAAGGGATGGCTGAAAACATATTGAATCCTAATCTTCACATTATTCTCATAAGTGTATCAGGAGAAACATGATGCTGAAAAAACCTACTAAAGGTTTTGCCATTGAAAAGGGTCACCTTCATCGTTTTGCAAGTATGTTAAACTCTTAAAAAGCAGTCGGGCATTCCTTTGTCCGGTGCTACCAATTTAATGATGAGATTTGGTACAGTGTTCCCTCCAGTACTCCACATCAAGGGAGCTGAGGGCTTAGATTCCAGGGAAGCCATGAGTTGGTAAAAGAAGTCCTCCCTTCTGTCCTAGTTCTGTAGTAAGTACTTGTCGCTGTTGAGGCAGGGACGGCAATGAAAATGACTCCTAGTTCAGAAGGCAAAGAATGATCCGAACTTCATTAACAGCTAGCGTTCCTCTTTTATAACCAGGATCGCTAAGGTGAGGTATGGCTGGTCTCAGAGTGAAAACCTTCCACACCACTGGTGCACTATGAGTAGCACACCGTGGTAGAAGATGCCTATAAACAAGATGAACAGAAGAGAGACAGTGGCTAGTTTACATGCCTCTTGGACTTTTCCCCAGGCTTAGCCTGGTAGAAATCTCTCTCCTTTTCTCTCTGACTGTTCTGAGAATATCTGTAAGTACTTAGTAAAAGAAGTCATCATTTTGCCAACAGGTGCTGATCCCTAATCCATCTGTTACACGTACATATTAAAGTACTGGCTTTTCACCAATATGAAAGTGGATGCTATATGTATAATGTTAAAGCAACGTTGCTATAAAGATATATATTTTATTTCTGCTATAAAATTAGCTTAGAGTAGTGAAATAGCGGATATAGTTACGCCTGTGGTAACTGAACTGCCTGCTTGCTTGGGATAACATCCAGTGAACGTATGATGAAGACCCCTGCTACTGACATGCCAACTGTCAGCACCTACCGTCTGTAGAAAGCATGGACCAAAGCCCAGGCGGAAGACGGTAATAAGAGCAGACTAGAACCACAGCCAAACCATGTGCATGCTCTAAAAGGGTGGACCCGAGGAGGAGCCAGGCTAAACACTCCTTGGAACATCTAAACTAGCTTGGGGGAAGGTTTAAATACGCAGAATTGCTTATACGATAGGCTGATGCAAAGAAAAGCTATGTAGAGGGGGTCTCCGAAAGAGCCGGGTGCGCTCTTGGCTGAATGCCAAGCAACCGGCCGTTAAATTTTGCTTAATTTTATATCCTATTGTCCTTTATTAAACTGCTACGTTTACCAGGAAAGTGAACCGCATTTTTCACGCATCTGTGCAGGTTTCCTGGACAGGCAATTTTTTAGTAGCAGGCTGTTGCAAAATACAACAAGCCGGCAAATTCGTACCAACACGTTCTGTTCTAGGGTAAAAACCAAAGCAACCACAGCAGACTGCACCATCTCCTCCACTTATCCTACTAGGAAATCCATGCAGATTTCAATCTGACCTTCACCTCGGGGCTCTGGGCCTGTGCTGCAGGCTCACCTGCCTCTCCCTTCCCAGAATCAGCGGAGGAACAGCCAGAGCAGACAGCGGTGTTCCTCGAGGCGACGACGGGAGGAGAAGGCGGACAGGAGCAGGGCTCACGCGGGGCTGAGCAGGGAGCAGTGCCCTCGTGGCCCTGGGCCTGTTCTGCAAACTCCCCACACTCCTCTTTCTCCCACAGAGAGAGAGGACCAGCACCTGGAGGAGACTGTGGCAGTTCTGGACAGGGACTCCCCGCCGACAGCTGCCATGCGAGACAGCAAGCAGGAGGGCCCTGGTGCCCGGCAGCCAGGTGAGGGCAAAGCCGCCCTCCCACAGCCTGGCCCAGGGACGCTTGTGGCTGCTCAGCCATGCCGTGGCTGGGAGCCTCCTTCCTCCCCAAGTGGGGCCCAGCTGGGCCGGGGGGCAGCTCCTGGGACACCCGTGCCCGCAATGGCCCCTGCTCTGCAAGGCCTCCGGCCCTGCCCATCAGCCAGGCAGGCAGGCAGGCAGGCAGGGACGGAGCAGCCCTTGGGGCCGATGCTGCTGCAGCCAAAGAGCCCCGCAGAGGTGCTCATGCCCGCTGCCATTGGCTCTGTCCCCTGCAGCCTGCGTGCTGTGTCGCCGTGCAGAGGCTGACTCCTGTGCTTCCCCAGGCCCTGGCAACAGCTCCTGTGCTGCCCAGGGCACCCACGGCCGCTGCTGGCTTCTCACTCTGACCAGAACCAGCTGGGGCGTGACAGCTCTGCTGCTCTGGGCACGGCTCTCGGGCACAGCACCCGCGTGTCCCTGGGCTGGAGGCAGTGTCCAGGCCGGGCTTGGCAGAGCCCGTCTGCTCCTGGAGGGCTGGGGGCACTGCTCTGGTCCTGCCTGGCCCGGGTCTGGGGGGCCTTTGGAAGAAAGAAAGACGCCATGGAGCAGGGCTGAGGCTGTCGCTCCACAGGGAAACCCACCATGGCGCGGGGCTGGGGCTGTAACTGCTCAGGGAAACCCACCATGGAGCGGGGCTGGGGCTGTAACCACTCAGGGAAACCCACCATGGAGCGGGGCTGGGGCTGTAACCGCTCAGGGAAACCCACCATGGAGCGGGGCTGGGGCTGTAACCGCTCAGGGAAACCTGCCATGGCAGCCACCTCCAGAGGCTTTGATGTACTTGTTTCTTGGTTGAATGCCCATCAAAGACCAATCTAGCATCTTTGCAAAGGAGCATGACATGCAAGGCCATTTAAAATTGAGTCTGAACTAATTATCGAGCCTAATTAACAAAGATAAAGCCCGGGGCCGCTCCTGCCCCGGGGCGGCCAGCAGGAGCGACGGCTGGGACCTGCTGACAGCCCGGCATTGCTTGGCCCTCTTCAGTAGATCGAGAGAGTGGCACCACGAAGTAGCAAAATATTGCGCCTGATTTAAAACACCAGAGGGAAGCTGTAGAATTGAAAGCAAAATGAAGGCGTGTCAAAAGATAATAGGCGTGAAAGGGATGGCTGAAAACATATTGAATCCTAATCTTCACATTATTCTCATAAGTGTATCAGGAGAAACATGATGCTGAAAAAACCTACTAAAGGTTTTGCCATTGAAAAGGGTCACCTTCATCGTTTTGCAAGTATGTTAAACTCTTAAAAAGCAGTCGGGCATTCCTTTGTCCGGTGCTACCAATTTAATGATGAGATTTGGTACAGTGTTCCCTCCAGTACTCCACATCAAGGGAGCTGAGGGCTTAGATTCCAGGGAAGCCATGAGTTGGTAAAAGAAGTCCTCCCTTCTGTCCTAGTTCTGTAGTAAGTACTTGTCGCTGTTGAGGCAGGGACGGCAATGAAAATGACTCCTAGTTCAGAAGGCAAAGAATGATCCGAACTTCATTAACAGCTAGCGTTCCTCTTTTATAACCAGGATCGCTAAGGTGAGGTATGGCTGGTCTCAGAGTGAAAACCTTCCACACCACTGGTGCACTATGAGTAGCACACCGTGGTAGAAGATGCCTATAAACAAGATGAACAGAAGAGAGACAGTGGCTAGTTTACATGCCTCTTGGACTTTTCCCCAGGCTTAGCCTGGTAGAAATCTCTCTCCTTTTCTCTCTGACTGTTCTGAGAATATCTGTAAGTACTTAGTAAAAGAAGTCATCATTTTGCCAACAGGTGCTGATCCCTAATCCATCTGTTACACGTACATATTAAAGTACTGGCTTTTCACCAATATGAAAGTGGATGCTATATGTATAATGTTAAAGCAACGTTGCTATAAAGATATATATTTTATTTCTGCTATAAAATTAGCTTAGAGTAGTGAAATAGCGGATATAGTTACGCCTGTGGTAACTGAACTGCCTGCTTGCTTGGGATAACATCCAGTGAACGTATGATGAAGACCCCTGCTACTGACATGCCAACTGTCAGCACCTACCGTCTGTAGAAAGCATGGACCAAAGCCCAGGCGGAAGACGGTAATAAGAGCAGACTAGAACCACAGCCAAACCATGTGCATGCTCTAAAAGGGTGGACCCGAGGAGGAGCCAGGCTAAACACTCCTTGGAACATCTAAACTAGCTTGGGGGAAGGTTTAAATACGCAGAATTGCTTATACGATAGGCTGATGCAAAGAAAAGCTATGTAGAGGGGGTCTCCGAAAGAGCCGGGTGCGCTCTTGGCTGAATGCCAAGCAACCGGCCGTTAAATTTTGCTTAATTTTATATCCTATTGTCCTTTATTAAACTGCTACGTTTACCAGGAAAGTGAACCGCGTTTTTCACACATCTGTGCAGGTTTCCTGGACAGGCAATTTTTTAGTAGCAGGCTGTTGCAAAATACAACAAGCCGGCAAATTCGTACCAACACGTTCTGTTCTAGGGTAAAAACCAAAGCAACCACAGCAGACTGCACCATCTCCTCCACTTATCCTACTAGGAAATCCATGCAGATTTCAATCTGACCTTCACCTCGGGGCTCTGGGCCTGTGCTGCAGGCTCACCTGCCTCTCCCTTCCCAGAATCAGCGGAGGAACAGCCAGAGCAGACAGCGGTGTTCCTCGAGGCGACGACGGGAGGAGAAGGCGGACAGGAGCAGGGCTCACGCGGGGCTGAGCAGGGAGCAGTGCCCTCGTGGCCCTGGGCCTGTTCTGCAAACTCCCCACACTCCTCTTTCTCCCACAGAGAGAGAGGACCAGCACCTGGAGGAGACTGTGGCAGTTCTGGACAGGGACTCCCCGCCGACAGCTGCCATGCGCGACAGCAAGCAGGAGGGCCCTGGTGCCCGGCAGCCAGGTGAGGGCAAAGCCGCCCTCCCACAGCCTGGCCCAGGGACGCTTGTGGCTGCTCAGCCATGCCGTGGCTGGGAGCCTCCTTCCTCCCCAAGTGGGGCCCAGCTGGGCCGGGGGGCAGCTCCTGGGACACCCGTGCCCGCAATGGCCCCTGCTCTGCAAGGCCTCCGGCCCTGCCCATCAGCCAGGCAGGCAGGCAGGCAGGCAGGGACGGAGCAGCCCTTGGGGCCGATGCTGCTGCAGCCAAAGAGCCCCGCAGAGGTGCTCATGCCCGCTGCCATTGGCTCTGTCCCCTGCAGCCTGCGTGCTGTGTCGCCGTGCAGAGGCTGACTCCTGTGCTTCCCCAGGCCCTGGCAACAGCTCCTGTGCTGCCCAGGGCACCCACGGCCGCTGCTGGCTTCTCACTCTGACTAGAACCAGCTGGGGCGTGACAGCTCTGCTGCTCTGGGCACGGCTCTCGGGCAGAGCACCCGCGTGTCCCTGGGCTGGGGGCAGTGTCCAGGCCGGGCTTGGCAGAGCCCGTCTGCTCCTGGAGGGCTGGGGGCACTGCTCTGGTCCTGCCTGGCCCGGGTCTGGGGGGCCTTTGGAAGAAAGAAAGACGCCATGGAGCAGGGCTGAGGCTGTCGCTCCACAGGGAAACCCACCATGGCGCGGGGCTGGGGCTGTCCCCCTCAGGGAAACCCACCATGGAGCGGGGCTGGGGCTGTAACCGCTCAGGGAAACCTGCCATGGCAGCCACCTCCAGAGGCTTTGATGTACTTGTTTCTTGGTTGAATGCCCATCAAAGACCAATCTAGCATCTTTGCAAAGGAGCATGACATGCAAGGCCATTTAAAATTGAGTCTGAACTAATTATCGAGCCTAATTAACAAAGATAAAGCCCGGGGCCGCTCCTGCCCCGGGGCGGCCAGCAGGAGCGACGGCTGGGACCTGCTGACAGCCCGGCATTGCTTGGCCCTCTTCAGTAGATCGAGAGAGTGGCACCACGAAGTAGCAAAATATTGTGCCTGATTTAAAACACCAGAGGGAAGCTGTAGAATTGAAAGCAAAATGAAGGCGTGTCAAAAGATAATAGGCGTGAAAGGGATGGCTGAAAACATATTGAATCCTAATCTTCACATTATTCTCATAAGTGTATCAGGAGAAACATGATGCTGAAAAAACCTACTAAAGGTTTTGCCATTGAAAAGGGTCACCTTCATCGTTTTGCAAGTATGTTAAACTCTTAAAAAGCAGTCGGGCATTCCTTTGTCCGGTGCTACCAATTTAATGATGAGATTTGGTACAGTGTTCCCTCCAGTACTCCACATCAAGGGAGCTGAGGGCTTAGATTCCAGGGAAGCCATGAGTTGGTAAAAGAAGTCCTCCCTTCTGTCCTAGTTCTGTAGTAAGTACTTGTCGCTGTTGAGGCAGGGACGGCAATGAAAATGACTCCTAGTTCAGAAGGCAAAGAATGATCCGAACTTCATTAACAGCTAGCGTTCCTCTTTTATAACCAGGATCGCTAAGGTGAGGTATGGCTGGTCTCAGAGTGAAAACCTTCCACACCACTGGTGCACTATGAGTAGCACACCGTGGTAGAAGATGCCTATAAACAAGATGAACAGAAGAGAGACAGTGGCTAGTTTACATGCCTCTTGGACTTTTCCCCAGGCTTAGCCTGGTAGAAATCTCTCTCCTTTTCTCTCTGACTGTTCTGAGAATATCTGTAAGTACTTAGTAAAAGAAGTCATCATTTTGCCAACAGGTGCTGATCCCTAATCCATCTGTTACACGTACATATTAAAGTACTGGCTTTTCACCAATATGAAAGTGGATGCTATATGTATAATGTTAAAGCAACGTTGCTATAAAGATATATATTTTATTTCTGCTATAAAATTAGCTTAGAGTAGTGAAATAGCGGATATAGTTACGCCTGTGGTAACTGAACTGCCTGCTTGCTTGGGATAACATCCAGTGAACGTATGATGAAGACCCCTGCTACTGACATGCCAACTGTCAGCACCTACCGTCTGTAGAAAGCATGGACCAAAGCCCAGGCGGAAGACGGTAATAAGAGCAGACTAGAACCACAGCCAAACCATGTGCATGCTCTAAAAGGGTGGACCCGAGGAGGAGCCAGGCTAAACACTCCTTGGAACATCTAAACTAGTTTGGGGGAAGGTTTAAATACGCAGAATTGCTTATACGATAGGCTGATGCAAAGAAAAGCTATGTAGAGGGGGTCTCCGAAAGAGCCGGGTGCGCTCTTGGCTGAATGCCAAGCAACCGGCCGTTAAATTTTGCTTAATTTTATATCCTATTGTCCTTTATTAAACTGCTACGTTTACCAGGAAAGTGAACCGCATTTTTCACGCATCTGTGCAGGTTTCCTGGACAGGCAATTTTTTAGTAGCAGGCTGTTGCAAAATACAACAAGCCGGCAAATTCGTACCAACACGTTCTGTTCTAGGGTAAAAACCAAAGCAACCACAGCAGACTGCACCATCTCCTCCACTTATCCTACTAGGAAATCCATGCAGATTTCAATCTGACCTTCACCTCGGGGCTCTGGGCCTGTGCTGGAGGCTCACCTGCCTCTCCCTTCCCAGAATCAGCGGAGGAACAGCCAGAGCAGACAGCGGTGTTCCTCGAGGCGACGACGGGAGGAGAAGGCGGACAGGAGCAGGGCTCACGCGGGGCTGAGCAGGGAGCAGTGCCCTCGTGGCCCTGGGCCTGTTCTGCAAACTCCCCACACTCCTCTTTCTCCCACAGAGAGAGAGGACCAGCACCTGGAGGAGACTGTGGCAGTTCTGGACAGGGACTCCCCGCCGACAGCTGCCATGCGAGACAGCAAGCAGGAGGGCCCTGGTGCCCGGCAGCCAGGTGAGGGCAAAGCCGCCCTCCCACAGCCTGGCCCAGGGACGCTTGTGGCTGCTCAGCCATGCCGTGGCTGGGAGCCTCCTTCCTCCCCAAGTGGGGCCCAGCTGGGCCGGGGGGCAGCTCCTGGGACACCCGTGCCCGCAATGGCCCCTGCTCTGCAAGGCCTCCGGCCCTGCCCATCAGCCAGGCAGGCAGGCAGGGACGGAGCAGCCCTTGGGGCCGATGCTGCTGCAGCCAAAGAGCCCCGCAGAGGTGCTCATGCCCGCTGCCATTGGCTCTGTCCCCTGCAGCCTGCGTGCTGTGTCGCCGTGCAGAGGCTGACTCCTGTGCTTCCCCAGGCCCTGGCAACAGCTCCTGTGCTGCCCAGGGCACCCACGGCCGCTGCTGGCTTCTCACTCTGACCAGAACCAGCTGGGGCGTGACAGCT
The DNA here is from genome assembly GCF_031753505.1 of Anomalospiza imberbis. Classification (NCBI taxonomy): domain Eukaryota; kingdom Metazoa; phylum Chordata; class Aves; order Passeriformes; family Viduidae; genus Anomalospiza; species Anomalospiza imberbis. Next base: position 88,170 of record NW_027099937.1, read on the forward strand.
CTGCTGCTCTGGGCACGGCTCTCGGGCACAGCACCCGCGTGTCCCTGGGCTGGAGGCAGTGTCCAGGCCGGGCTTGGCAGAGCCCGTCTGCTCCTGGAGGGCTGGGGGCACTGCTCTGGTCCTGCCTGGCCCGGGTCTGGGGGGCCTTTGGAAGAAAGAAAGACGCCATGGAGCAGGGCTGAGGCTGTCGCTCCACAGGGAAACCCACCATGGCGCGGGGCTGGGGCTGTAACTGCTCAGGGAAACCCACCATGGAGCGGGGCTGGGGCTGTAACCGCTCAGGGAAACCCACCATGGAGCGGGGCTGGGGCTGTAACCGCTCAGGGAAACCCACCATGGAGCGGGGCTGGGGCTGTAACCGCTCAGGGAAACCTGCCATGGCAGCCACCTCCAGAGGCTTTGATGTACTTGTTTCTTGGTTGAATGCCCATCAAAGACCAATCTAGCATCTTTGCAAAGGAGCATGACATGCAAGGCCATTTAAAATTGAGTCTGAACTAATTATCGAGCCTAATTAACAAAGATAAAGCCCGGGGCCGCTCCTGCCCCGGGGCGGCCAGCAGGAGCGACGGCTGGGACCTGCTGACAGCCCGGCATTGCTTGGCCCTCTTCAGTAGATCGAGAGAGTGGCACCACGAAGTAGCAAAATATTGTGCCTGATTTAAAACACCAGAGGGAAGCTGTAGAATTGAAAGCAAAATGAAGGCGTGTCAAAAGATAATAGGCGTGAAAGGGATGGCTGAAAACATATTGAATCCTAATCTTCACATTATTCTCATAAGTGTATCAGGAGAAACATGATGCTGAAAAAACCTACTAAAGGTTTTGCCATTGAAAAGGGTCACCTTCATCGTTTTGCAAGTATGTTAAACTCTTAAAAAGCAGTCGGGCATTCCTTTGTCCGGTGCTACCAATTTAATGATGAGATTTGGTACAGTGTTCCCTCCAGTACTCCACATCAAGGGAGCTGAGGGCTTAGATTCCAGGGAAGCCATGAGTTGGTAAAAGAAGTCCTCCCTTCTGTCCTAGTTCTGTAGTAAGTACTTGTCGCTGTTGAGGCAGGGACGGCAATGAAAATGACTCCTAGTTCAGAAGGCAAAGAATGATCCGAACTTCATTAACAGCTAGCGTTCCTCTTTTATAACCAGGATCGCTAAGGTGAGGTATGGCTGGTCTCAGAGTGAAAACCTTCCACACCACTGGTGCACTATGAGTAGCACACCGTGGTAGAAGATGCCTATAAACAAGATGAACAGAAGAGAGACAGTGGCTAGTTTACATGCCTCTTGGACTTTTCCCCAGGCTTAGCCTGGTAGAAATCTCTCTCCTTTTCTCTCTGACTGTTCTGAGAATATCTGTAAGTACTTAGTAAAAGAAGTCATCATTTTGCCAACAGGTGCTGATCCCTAATCCATCTGTTACACGTACATATTAAAGTACTGGCTTTTCACCAATATGAAAGTGGATGCTATATGTATAATGTTAAAGCAACGTTGCTATAAAGATATATATTTTATTTCTGCTATAAAATTAGCTTAGAGTAGTGAAATAGCGGATATAGTTACGCCTGTGGTAACTGAACTGCCTGCTTGCTTGGGATAACATCCAGTGAACGTATGATGAAGACCCCTGCTACTGACATGCCAACTGTCAGCACCTACCGTCTGTAGAAAGCATGGACCAAAGCCCAGGCGGAAGACGGTAATAAGAGCAGACTAGAACCACAGCCAAACCATGTGCATGCTCTAAAAGGGTGGACCCGAGGAGGAGCCAGGCTAAACACTCCTTGGAACATCTAAACTAGCTTGGGGGAAGGTTTAAATACGCAGAATTGCTTATACGATAGGCTGATGCAAAGAAAAGCTATGTAGAGGGGATCTCCGAAAGAGCCGGGTGCGCTCTTGGCTGAATGCCAAGCAACCGGCCGTTAAATTTTGCTTAATTTTATATCCTATTGTCCTTTATTAAACTGCTACGTTTACCAGGAAAGTGAACCGCGTTTTTCACACATCTGTGCAGGTTTCCTGGACAGGCAATTTTTTAGTAGCAGGCTGTTGCAAAATACAACAAGCCGGCAAATTCGTACCAACACGTTCTGTTCTAGGGTAAAAACCAAAGCAACCACAGCAGACTGCACCATCTTCTCCACTTATCCTACTAGGAAATCCATGCAGATTTCAATCTGACCTTCACCTCGGGGCTCTGGGCCTGTGCTGCAGGCTCACCTGCCTCTCCCTTCCCAGAATCAGCGGAGGAACAGCCAGAGCAGACAGCGGTGTTCCTCGAGGCGACGACGGGAGGAGAAGGCGGACAGGAGCAGGGCTCACGCGGGGCTGAGCAGGGAGCAGTGCCCTCGTGGCCCTGGGCCTGTTCTGCAAACTCCCCACACTCCTCTTTCTCCCACAGAGAGAGAGGACCAGCACCTGGAGGAGACTGTGGCAGTTCTGGACAGGGACTCCCCGCCGACAGCTGCCATGCGCGACAGCAAGCAGGAGGGCCCTGGTGCCCGGCAGCCAGGTGAGGGCAAAGCCGCCCTCCCACAGCCTGGCCCAGGGACGCTTGTGGCTGCTCAGCCATGCCGTGGCTGGGAGCCTCCTTCCTCCCCAAGTGGGGCCCAGCTGGGCCGGGGGGCAGCTCCTGGGACACCCGTGCCCGCAATGGCCCCTGCTCTGCAAGGCCTCCGGCCCTGCCCATCAGCCAGGCAGGCAGGCAGGCAGGCAGGGACGGAGCAGCCCTTGGGGCCGATGCTGCTGCAGCCAAAGAGCCCCGCAGAGGTGCTCATGCCCGCTGCCATTGGCTCTGTCCCCTGCAGCCTGCGTGCTGTGTCGCCGTGCAGAGGCTGACTCCTGTGCTTCCCCAGGCCCTGGCAACAGCTCCTGTGCTGCCCAGGGCACCCACGGCCGCTGCTGGCTTCTCACTCTGACTAGAACCAGCTGGGGCGTGACAGCTCTGCTGCTCTGGGCACGGCTCTCGGGCACAGCACCCGCGTGTCCCTGGGCTGGAGGCAGTGTCCAGGCCGGGCTTGGCAGAGCCCGTCTGCTCCTGGAGGGCTGGGGGCACTGCTCTGGTCCTGCCTGGCCCGGGTCTGGGGGGCCTTTGGAAGAAAGAAAGACGCCATGGAGCAGGGCTGAGGCTGTCGCTCCACAGGGAAACCCACCATGGAGCGGGGCTGGGGCTGTAACTGCTCAGGGAAACCCACCATGGAGCGGGGCTGGGGCTGTAACCGCTCAGGGAAACCCACCATGGAGCGGGGCTGGGGCTGTAACCGCTCAGGGAAACCCACCATGGAGCGGGGCTGGGGCTGTAACCGCTCAGGGAAACCTGCCATGGCAGCCACCTCCAGAGGCTTTGATGTACTTGTTTCTTGGTTGAATGCCCATCAAAGACCAATCTAGCATCTTTGCAAAGGAGCATGACATGCAAGGCCATTTAAAATTGAGTCTGAACTAATTATCGAGCCTAATTAACAAAGATAAAGCCCGGGGCCGCTCCTGCCCCGGGGCGGCCAGCAGGAGCGACGGCTGGGACCTGCTGACAGCCCGGCATTGCTTGGCCCTCTTCAGTAGATCGAGAGAGTGGCACCACGAAGTAGCAAAATATTGCGCCTGATTTAAAACACCAGAGGGAAGCTGTAGAATTGAAAGCAAAATGAAGGCGTGTCAAAAGATAATAGGCGTGAAAGGGATGGCTGAAAACATATTGAATCCTAATCTTCACATTATTCTCATAAGTGTATCAGGAGAAACATGATGCTGAAAAAACCTACTAAAGGTTTTGCCATTGAAAAGGGTCACCTTCATCGTTTTGCAAGTATGTTAAACTCTTAAAAAGCAGTCGGGCATTCCTTTGTCCGGTGCTACCAATTTAATGATGAGATTTGGTACAGTGTTCCCTCCAGTACTCCACATCAAGGGAGCTGAGGGCTTAGATTCCAGGGAAGCCATGAGTTGGTAAAAGAAGTCCTCCCTTCTGTCCTAGTTCTGTAGTAAGTACTTGTCGCTGTTGAGGCAGGGACGGCAATGAAAATGACTCCTAGTTCAGAAGGCAAAGAATGATCCGAACTTCATTAACAGCTAGCGTTCCTCTTTTATAACCAGGATCGCTAAGGTGAGGTATGGCTGGTCTCAGAGTGAAAACCTTCCACACCACTGGTGCACTATGAGTAGCACACCGTGGTAGAAGATGCCTATAAACAAGATGAACAGAAGAGAGACAGTGGCTAGTTTACATGCCTCTTGGACTTTTCCCCAGGCTTAGCCTGGTAGAAATCTCTCTCCTTTTCTCTCTGACTGTTCTGAGAATATCTGTAAGTACTTAGTAAAAGAAGTCATCATTTTGCCAACAGGTGCTGATCCCTAATCCATCTGTTACACGTACATATTAAAGTACTGGCTTTTCACCAATATGAAAGTGGATGCTATATGTATAATGTTAAAGCAACGTTGCTATAAAGATATATATTTTATTTCTGCTATAAAATTAGCTTAGAGTAGTGAAATAGCGGATATAGTTACGCCTGTGGTAACTGAACTGCCTGCTTGCTTGGGATAACATCCAGTGAACGTATGATGAAGACCCCTGCTACTGACATGCCAACTGTCAGCACCTACCGTCTGTAGAAAGCATGGACCAAAGCCCAGGCGGAAGACGGTAATAAGAGCAGACTAGAACCACAGCCAAACCATGTGCATGCTCTAAAAGGGTGGACCCGAGGAGGAGCCAGGCTAAACACTCCTTGGAACATCTAAACTAGCTTGGGGGAAGGTTTAAATACGCAGAATTGCTTATACGATAGGCTGATGCAAAGAAAAGCTATGTAGAGGGGGTCTCCGAAAGAGCCGGGTGCGCTCTTGGCTGAATGCCAAGCAACCGGCCGTTAAATTTTGCTTAATTTTATATCCTATTGTCCTTTATTAAACTGCTACGTTTACCAGGAAAGTGAACCGCATTTTTCACGCATCTGTGCAGGTTTCCTGGACAGGCAATTTTTTAGTAGCAGGCTGTTGCAAAATACAACAAGCCGGCAAATTCGTACCAACACGTTCTGTTCTAGGGTAAAAACCAAAGCAACCACAGCAGACTGCACCATCTTCTCCACTTATCCTACTAGGAAATCCATGCAGATTTCAATCTGACCTTCACCTCGGGGCTCTGGGCCTGTGCTGCAGGCTCACCTGCCTCTCCCTTCCCAGAATCAGCGGAGGAACAGCCAGAGCAGACAGCGGTGTTCCTCGAGGCGACGACGGGAGGAGAAGGCGGACAGGAGCAGGGCTCACGCGGGGCTGAGCAGGGAGCAGTGCCCTCGTGGCCCTGGGCCTGTTCTGCAAACTCCCCACACTCCTCTTTCTCCCACAGAGAGAGAGGACCAGCACCTGGAGGAGACTGTGGCAGTTCTGGACAGGGACTCCCCGCCGACAGCTGCCATGCGAGACAGCAAGCAGGAGGGCCCTGGTGCCCGGCAGCCAGGTGAGGGCAAAGCCGCCCTCCCACAGCCTGGCCCAGGGACGCTTGTGGCTGCTCAGCCATGCCGTGGCTGGGAGCCTCCTTCCTCCCCAAGTGGGGCCCAGCTGGGCCGGGGGGCAGCTCCTGGGACACCCGTGCCCGCAATGGCCCCTGCTCTGCAAGGCCTCCGGCCCTGCCCATCAGCCAGGCAGGCAGGCAGGCAGGCAGGGACGGAGCAGCCCTTGGGGCCGATGCTGCTGCAGCCAAAGAGCCCCGCAGAGGTGCTCATGCCCGCTGCCATTGGCTCTGTCCCCTGCAGCCTGCGTGCTGTGTCGCCGTGCAGAGGCTGACTCCTGTGCTTCCCCAGGCCCTGGCAACAGCTCCTGTGCTGCCCAGGGCACCCACGGCCGCTGCTGGCTTCTCACTCTGACCAGAACCAGCTGGGGCGTGACAGCTCTGCTGCTCTGGGCACGGCTCTCGGGCACAGCACCCGCGTGTCCCTGGGCTGGAGGCAGTGTCCAGGCCGGGCTTGGCAGAGCCCGTCTGCTCCTGGAGGGCTGGGGGCACTGCTCTGGTCCTGCCTGGCCCGGGTCTGGGGGGCCTTTGGAAGAAAGAAAGACGCCATGGAGCAGGGCTGAGGCTGTCGCTCCACAGGGAAACCCACCATGGCGCGGGGCTGGGGCTGTAACTGCTCAGGGAAACCCACCATGGAGCGGGGCTGGGGCTGTAACCACTCAGGGAAACCCACCATGGAGCGGGGCTGGGGCTGTAACCGCTCAGGGAAACCCACCATGGAGCGGGGCTGGGGCTGTAACCGCTCAGGGAAACCTGCCATGGCAGCCACCTCCAGAGGCTTTGATGTACTTGTTTCTTGGTTGAATGCCCATCAAAGACCAATCTAGCATCTTTGCAAAGGAGCATGACATGCAAGGCCATTTAAAATTGAGTCTGAACTAATTATCGAGCCTAATTAACAAAGATAAAGCCCGGGGCCGCTCCTGCCCCGGGGCGGCCAGCAGGAGCGACGGCTGGGACCTGCTGACAGCCCGGCATTGCTTGGCCCTCTTCAGTAGATCGAGAGAGTGGCACCACGAAGTAGCAAAATATTGCGCCTGATTTAAAACACCAGAGGGAAGCTGTAGAATTGAAAGCAAAATGAAGGCGTGTCAAAAGATAATAGGCGTGAAAGGGATGGCTGAAAACATATTGAATCCTAATCTTCACATTATTCTCATAAGTGTATCAGGAGAAACATGATGCTGAAAAAACCTACTAAAGGTTTTGCCATTGAAAAGGGTCACCTTCATCGTTTTGCAAGTATGTTAAACTCTTAAAAAGCAGTCGGGCATTCCTTTGTCCGGTGCTACCAATTTAATGATGAGATTTGGTACAGTGTTCCCTCCAGTACTCCACATCAAGGGAGCTGAGGGCTTAGATTCCAGGGAAGCCATGAGTTGGTAAAAGAAGTCCTCCCTTCTGTCCTAGTTCTGTAGTAAGTACTTGTCGCTGTTGAGGCAGGGACGGCAATGAAAATGACTCCTAGTTCAGAAGGCAAAGAATGATCCGAACTTCATTAACAGCTAGCGTTCCTCTTTTATAACCAGGATCGCTAAGGTGAGGTATGGCTGGTCTCAGAGTGAAAACCTTCCACACCACTGGTGCACTATGAGTAGCACACCGTGGTAGAAGATGCCTATAAACAAGATGAACAGAAGAGAGACAGTGGCTAGTTTACATGCCTCTTGGACTTTTCCCCAGGCTTAGCCTGGTAGAAATCTCTCTCCTTTTCTCTCTGACTGTTCTGAGAATATCTGTAAGTACTTAGTAAAAGAAGTCATCATTTTGCCAACAGGTGCTGATCCCTAATCCATCTGTTACACGTACATATTAAAGTACTGGCTTTTCACCAATATGAAAGTGGATGCTATATGTATAATGTTAAAGCAACGTTGCTATAAAGATATATATTTTATTTCTGCTATAAAATTAGCTTAGAGTAGTGAAATAGCGGATATAGTTACGCCTGTGGTAACTGAACTGCCTGCTTGCTTGGGATAACATCCAGTGAACGTATGATGAAGACCCCTGCTACTGACATGCCAACTGTCAGCACCTACCGTCTGTAGAAAGCATGGACCAAAGCCCAGGCGGAAGACGGTAATAAGAGCAGACTAGAACCACAGCCAAACCATGTGCATGCTCTAAAAGGGTGGACCCGAGGAGGAGCCAGGCTAAACACTCCTTGGAACATCTAAACTAGCTTGGGGGAAGGTTTAAATACGCAGAATTGCTTATACGATAGGCTGATGCAAAGAAAAGCTATGTAGAGGGGGTCTCCGAAAGAGCCGGGTGCGCTCTTGGCTGAATGCCAAGCAACCGGCCGTTAAATTTTGCTTAATTTTATATCCTATTGTCCTTTATTAAACTGCTACGTTTACCAGGAAAGTGAACCGCATTTTTCACGCATCTGTGCAGGTTTCCTGGACAGGCAATTTTTTAGTAGCAGGCTGTTGCAAAATACAACAAGCCGGCAAATTCGTACCAACACGTTCTGTTCTAGGGTAAAAACCAAAGCAACCACAGCAGACTGCACCATCTTCTCCACTTATCCTACTAGGAAATCCATGCAGATTTCAATCTGACCTTCACCTCGGGGCTCTGGGCCTGTGCTGCAGGCTCACCTGCCTCTCCCTTCCCAGAATCAGCGGAGGAACAGCCAGAGCAGACAGCGGTGTTCCTCGAGGCGACGACGGGAGGAGAAGGCGGACAGGAGCAGGGCTCACGCGGGGCTGAGCAGGGAGCAGTGCCCTCGTGGCCCTGGGCCTGTTCTGCAAACTCCCCACACTCCTCTTTCTCCCACAGAGAGAGAGGACCAGCACCTGGAGGAGACTGTGGCAGTTCTGGACAGGGACTCCCCGCCGACAGCTGCCATGCGAGACAGCAAGCAGGAGGGCCCTGGTGCCCGGCAGCCAGGTGAGGGCAAAGCCGCCCTCCCACAGCCTGGCCCAGGGACGCTTGTGGCTGCTCAGCCATGCCGTGGCTGGGAGCCTCCTTCCTCCCCAAGTGGGGCCCAGCTGGGCCGGGGGGCAGCTCCTGGGACACCCGTGCCCGCAATGGCCCCTGCTCTGCAAGGCCTCCGGCCCTGCCCATCAGCCAGGCAGGCAGGCAGGCAGGCAGGGACGGAGCAGCCCTTGGGGCCGATGCTGCTGCAGCCAAAGAGCCCCGCAGAGGTGCTCATGCCCGCTGCCATTGGCTCTGTCCCCTGCAGCCTGCGTGCTGTGTCGCCGTGCAGAGGCTGACTCCTGTGCTTCCCCAGGCCCTGGCAACAGCTCCTGTGCTGCCCAGGGCACCCACGGCCGCTGCTGGCTTCTCACTCTGACCAGAACCAGCTGGGGCGTGACAGCTCTGCTGCTCTGGGCACGGCTCTCGGGCACAGCACCCGCGTGTCCCTGGGCTGGAGGCAGTGTCCAGGCCGGGCTTGGCAGAGCCCGTCTGCTCCTGGAGGGCTGGGGGCACTGCTCTGGTCCTGCCTGGCCCGGGTCTGGGGGGCCTTTGGAAGAAAGAAAGACGCCATGGAGCAGGGCTGAGGCTGTCGCTCCACAGGGAAACCCACCATGGCGCGGGGCTGGGGCTGTAACTGCTCAGGGAAACCCACCATGGAGCGGGGCTGGGGCTGTAACCACTCAGGGAAACCCACCATGGAGCGGGGCTGGGGCTGTAACCGCTCAGGGAAACCCACCATGGAGCGGGGCTGGGGCTGTAACCGCTCAGGGAAACCTGCCATGGCAGCCACCTCCAGAGGCTTTGATGTACTTGTTTCTTGGTTGAATGCCCATCAAAGACCAATCTAGCATCTTTGCAAAGGAGCATGACATGCAAGGCCATTTAAAATTGAGTCTGAACTAATTATCGAGCCTAATTAACAAAGATAAAGCCCGGGGCCGCTCCTGCCCCGGGGCGGCCAGCAGGAGCGACGGCTGGGACCTGCTGACAGCCCGGCATTGCTTGGCCCTCTTCAGTAGATCGAGAGAGTGGCACCACGAAGTAGCAAAATATTGCGCCTGATTTAAAACACCAGAGGGAAGCTGTAGAATTGAAAGCAAAATGAAGGCGTGTCAAAAGATAATAGGCGTGAAAGGGATGGCTGAAAACATATTGAATCCTAATCTTCACATTATTCTCATAAGTGTATCAGGAGAAACATGATGCTGAAAAAACCTACTAAAGGTTTTGCCATTGAAAAGGGTCACCTTCATCGTTTTGCAAGTATGTTAAACTCTTAAAAAGCAGTCGGGCATTCCTTTGTCCGGTGCTACCAATTTAATGATGAGATTTGGTACAGTGTTCCCTCCAGTACTCCACATCAAGGGAGCTGAGGGCTTAGATTCCAGGGAAGCCATGAGTTGGTAAAAGAAGTCCTCCCTTCTGTCCTAGTTCTGTAGTAAGTACTTGTCGCTGTTGAGGCAGGGACGGCAATGAAAATGACTCCTAGTTCAGAAGGCAAAGAATGATCCGAACTTCATTAACAGCTAGCGTTCCTCTTTTATAACCAGGATCGCTAAGGTGAGGTATGGCTGGTCTCAGAGTGAAAACCTTCCACACCACTGGTGCACTATGAGTAGCACACCGTGGTAGAAGATGCCTATAAACAAGATGAACAGAAGAGAGACAGTGGCTAGTTTACATGCCTCTTGGACTTTTCCCCAGGCTTAGCCTGGTAGAAATCTCTCTCCTTTTCTCTCTGACTGTTCTGAGAATATCTGTAAGTACTTAGTAAAAGAAGTCATCATTTTGCCAACAGGTGCTGATCCCTAATCCATCTGTTACACGTACATATTAAAGTACTGGCTTTTCACCAATATGAAAGTGGATGCTATATGTATAATGTTAAAGCAACGTTGCTATAAAGATATATATTTTATTTCTGCTATAAAATTAGCTTAGAGTAGTGAAATAGCGGATATAGTTACGCCTGTGGTAACTGAACTGCCTGCTTGCTTGGGATAACATCCAGTGAACGTATGATGAAGACCCCTGCTACTGACATGCCAACTGTCAGCACCTACCGTCTGTAGAAAGCATGGACCAAAGCCCAGGCGGAAGACGGTAATAAGAGCAGACTAGAACCACAGCCAAACCATGTGCATGCTCTAAAAGGGTGGACCCGAGGAGGAGCCAGGCTAAACACTCCTTGGAACATCTAAACTAGCTTGGGGGAAGGTTTAAATACGCAGAATTGCTTATACGATAGGCTGATGCAAAGAAAAGCTATGTAGAGGGGGTCTCCGAAAGAGCCGGGTGCGCTCTTGGCTGAATGCCAAGCAACCGGCCGTTAAATTTTGCTTAATTTTATATCCTATTGTCCTTTATTAAACTGCTACGTTTACCAGGAAAGTGAACCGCGTTTTTCACACATCTGTGCAGGTTTCCTGGACAGGCAATTTTTTAGTAGCAGGCTGTTGCAAAATACAACAAGCCGGCAAATTCGTACCAACACGTTCTGTTCTAGGGTAAAAACCAAAGCAACCACAGCAGACTGCACCATCTTCTCCACTTATCCTACTAGGAAATCCATGCAGATTTCAATCTGACCTTCACCTCGGGGCTCTGGGCCTGTGCTGCAGGCTCACCTGCCTCTCCCTTCCCAGAATCAGCGGAGGAACAGCCAGAGCAGACAGCGGTGTTCCTCGAGGCGACGACGGGAGGAGAAGGCGGACAGGAGCAGGGCTCACGCGGGGCTGAGCAGGGAGCAGTGCCCTCGTGGCCCTGGGCCTGTTCTGCAAACTCCCCACACTCCTCTTTCTCCCACAGAGAGAGAGGACCAGCACCTGGAGGAGACTGTGGCAGTTCTGGACAGGGACTCCCCGCCGACAGCTGCCATGCGCGACAGCAAGCAGGAGGGCCCTGGTGCCCGGCAGCCAGGTGAGGGCAAAGCCACCCTCCCACAGCCTGGCCCAGGGACGCTTGTGGCTGCTCAGCCATGCCGTGGCTGGGAGCCTCCTTCCTCCCCAAGTGGGGCCCAGCTGGGCCGGGGGGCAGCTCCTGGGACACCCGTGCCCGCAATGGCCCCTGCTCTGCAAGGCCTCCGGCCCTGCCCATCAGCCAGGCAGGCAGGCAGGCAGGCAGGGACAGAGCAGCCCTTGGGGCCGATGCTGCTGCAGCCAAAGAGCCCCGCAGAGGTGCTCATGCCCGCTGCCATTGGCTCTGTCCCCTGCAGCCTGCGTGCTGTGTCGCCGTGCAGAGGCTGACTCCTGTGCTTCCCCAGGCCCTGGCAACAGCTACTGTGCTGCCCAGGGCACCCACGGCCGCTGCTGGCTTCTCACTCTGACCAGAACCAGCTGGGGCGTGACAGCTCTGCTGCTCTGGGCACGGCTCTCGGGCAGAGCACCCGCGTGTCCCTGGGCTGGGGGCAGTGCCCAGGCCGGGCTTGGCAGAGCCCGTCCGCTCCTGGAGGGCTGGGGGCTCTGCTCTGGTCCCACCTGGCCCCGGTCCAGAGGGCCTTTGGCATTCCCGCTTGCCCTTACAGCCGCCAGGCATGAGCCGGAGCTCAATGGCCCCAGCCTGGCCGGACAGTCAGGACTGGAGCCTTCCCGTGGCTCCCCAGCACCCAAGACCATCAGCCCCAGCTCGGAAACACTGCCTAACAGGGTTTGCCAATATTTTTTCCTGTTAGATCGTTGAAGGGATTTTGAAAGTAACATTCTTTGGCAACTTCTTCGAGGAACAAAAGTGACACGCTTCTAAGCAGTAAAAGGTTTATTGGTTTCCTCGTATTTTCTATCTGGTACCCGTCTGCTTCCTTCGGTGTTCCGGAAAATAATGAAAATCTAACAAGTTCTTCGGAGAAGGTTCTGGATCCGCTATGAGGAGAGGTCTCTAAATTCACTCTTTCTCTTAAATACATTCTTTACATAGAGTTAAGTAGCTGCTCCTGTAACAGACAAAGATGTCGTGGTTTACCTGACCGGAGAACACCACTTGGTGTTATCCACACCGGCACACTAAAATGCTTTTGTTCCTGGGGACTTACAAAGTTGCAGGCTCTTCTCGAGGGCCTGAATTAATTCTGCATGCCCGTTCATGCCAGCATTCCCTCCCCCTGCTCAGCTTTCACCTGGCATTCCCATGGAACAGATCTTAGATACTCACCTCAAGCAATAATCTCCATCTGTCTTCCCAGTCCTCTTTTTCTTCACTGAGCTCTGCTGATCTGCAAAATAACATTGGGCCCTCTGCACAAAACAAAGAACCAATTAACAGGCTTAACCACTTCTGATAGTGCTGCTGCTTCTAACAGTCATGGACAACACAGCAATAATGTTCTTCAGAAATCAATTCTTCACATCCTTCCTGTTCTCTTGCCCCCCACCAGACGTTGGCTCCAACAGAAATGTTCCCTACCGCAGCCTGGTGTACGAAGGACCAGGAAAGGCAGCAGCAGTTTTCCTCAGCGTGCTGCAATCTAAATTGCAGTGAAATAGCAGCTGTTTCGTTAGAAGCTCAGCACCAGGATCGCCCATCTTCTCCCAGAATTGAGGCCTGCTGAGGACCGAGCTCTCCATTGTAACACACCCTGTCAATCAGACGGGCTGGAAGATTGCTGGGCACTAACTGCATGAACACAGCAATACATTTCAGCAGCGTTACCGAATCAGTCTCGAGAAACGCGCATCATTTAAGCCTGTCTTAAGACTCTATTCTACAAAACATGTAACAAGCAATTGTTTTGCTGGCCTTTGCAATTTTGGGGGACTCTGTATGTTTCCTTTGGTTGTTGCTTTCTTAGTTTCTAAATACAAAATTCACTGGATTCGGAAGAGAAAACCCCAGGTTCATTAGGACCAAGAACCCCAGGGACATATGTGGCTGACAGGAACACTCAACATTCCTAATGGTAACACCAGAAAGACAGGGAAAAGTTAAAGATGATACAAATACCTGAAAGGATCCAAAATATCTAGGTAAACTGTCAAGTGCCTAATGTTTTGGTAAGCTCTAAAAGTCCAGATTCCTATTAGGCAATTATCTGAAAGAAAAGAAAGCCAGAAATCTGCTTGGCCTTTATTTTACCAGGACTTTCTCACGGGATTCTACCACAACTTTGACCGCAAGTAAGGATGCCAAATTTTGACTAGAAAACATTCATAAGCAGGCAGCATTTTTCCTCCTCACGGAATTCCAGGAACAGTTAAAAAAAAATACAAAAGGCGCTGAAGACATTCTGTCGTACCTCTTAAGCGTTCATCATCTTTGGAGAAGAAGAAAACTCTAGCACTTTCTGTGCGTGGTAAAGAAAGAAACCTAGACAAGTACAAAGGGATTTTAGCACCCTAAATTGGACTATCAAATTCCATGAACACAACTTAAAACTGTACCGCTTCAGAGAAATGGTATACATTGAAAAGCTTTATTCCCTAGTAATCAAGGAAAGCCTTCTATTAAAAAAAACCAAAACGCTTCTTAAAGGAAAATTGACTGTGTCTTTGGCTTTTGGCCAAACTCAGTTTGGAGTTGGTCAAACCAAAACGACCCAGTTAATTGCTTGTGCTCAACGTCTCTCTTTTCATATTCAACTTCACATCAAGTGGGCTGCTGGGAATTTTGACTCTGGGCAGCACAAATGGTTTTCCAAGATGACTTTCATTGCTCAGGGGTGTGCAGTGCCAGTTTCCCATTTCCTGAGTGCTGCTATTAATATTCCCACAGCATCCAACTACTACAGCCAAGTAGACAACAAGTAGAAACAGAACTTGCATTTCTTGGTCCTTCTCAATTTCTCATATCTCAGGCTCATCATCACCCTCAGAACTGCTGTCTTGGAAACGTGGATCCTCTTGCTATGTGACTTTACCGGCTTTATTGTTCCAAGGACGCACGGCTCTGCAATAAGAGCACCAAAAAAGAAACAAAGCCAAAACCAGATTATCCCCTCCACTAGGTGCTGCTGTTGGAGGTCCCAGTTGAGGCCCGACGTGGCTGGCGGGAGCGGTTGCTCCTGCGGGACATCCCTGACGGCGTCCCCCTGCGCCTGGGCCTCTCAGCGCTTGCTGCTGTCCTGTGGCTCATGTCACGGCGACTCCTGGACCGGACAGGTGGACTCTGGGCCTGACCTTGCTGGTGGGCGCGGCTGCGTCCGGGGGATGCCCGTGGCGATGTCTGCCTTCGCCCGGGCGTCTCAGTCCTTGGTCTTGTCCTGCTGCTCCTGTCACGGCGACTCCTGGGGCGGACAGGTGCACTTAGGGCCCGACCTTGCTGGCGGGCGCGGCTGCGTCCGGGGGATGCCCGTGAAGGTGTCTCCCTTCGCCTGGGCCTCTCAGCCCTTGTTGTTGTCCTGCTGCTCCTTTCACGGCGACTCCTCAATCGGACGGGTCCATCTGGGGCCCGACCTGGCTGGCAAGAGCGGGTTCGCCTGCGGCCGGGCCCAGCACGTCTGGAATGGACCCTGTCCCCAGAGTCAGGGGAGTTGTTGTACGTTGACCTTGATGTGCTGGGGCTGCTGGTGGCCAGCGAGGAAGACGGCAGAGACTGCTGCCATGCTGTGTGTTGCTGGCTGTTGCGGCCACTGGGCTCTGCAGAGGAAGACTGGGGATCCAGCCCCGATGGCACCGGGGTGCGGGAGCTGGGGCTGATGGCCTCAGATTCTGGGGAGCCATGAGCAGGCTCCAGTCCTGACTGTCTGATCCGGCTGGGGCCACTGAGCTCTGACTCATCCCTGGAAGCTGTAAGGCCAAGCAGGAATGTCAAAGACCACCCAGGCCCGAGGCAAGCCAGGCCAGAGCAGAACCCCCAGCCCTTCAGGAGCAGAGGGGCTCTGCCCAGCCCGGCCTGGGCACTGTCCCCAGCCCAGGGGCACCGGCTGCTTTGCCTCATACCCGTTCCGAGACCAGCACAGCTGTCACACTCCCAGCTCTGTATGCGGTTTCTCAGGCCAGAGCAGCGCCTGTGGGTGCCCTCAGCAGCGCAGGAGGAGCACAGGAGCAGTTCCCAGGGCCTGAGGAGGCAAAGGGGCTCATGGACAACGTGTCCACAGCACAGGATTGTCCAGACACGTTCTTCTCTTTCTTTCCCCTTTGAGCCCTTGAAGTGACACACGTACCCTGCAGAGCCTCAGGTGCAGCTCCCCAGACTCACGGGACAGGGCAGGGCCAGGACTGCTGGGGCAGGGCCTGGCACAGCACAGCACTTGCACCTCCTGTCCTGGGAGCCAGGCAGAAGGACACCAACCTGAAAGGGATTCGGATCCCCACGATGAACATTTGTACAAGAAATTCTCCCGTGTCCCTGCACAGGGGGCAGCGGAGGAAAAAAAGACCAGCGCGCATGGCCTGTCCCTGCAGGGCAAACAGAAGCAGGGTGAGCAAGGCCCTGGTGCCGCTGGGCACCTGCTGTGGCCCGGGGCTGAGGGGATGGCTCCTACCTGGATGCAGTCCCTGTGGAACCAGGCCCTTTTGCACGCTGGGCACACCAGGGTTCGGAAGGTCTTTCTATCCTCCACAGGCTCCATGCAGATGGGGCAGTCGGTGCCCGGCTCTGGAGTCGCCTCCACGTCCTGCTCTGGACGGTGCTCAGGGCAGAAGGAGCTGGAGGAAAATGGATGGGCAAAGTGAGAAATGTTGGATCTTCTCGCAGGGGTGACCAGGAGTGGGGAGGAGGTACCTGTAATCTGGAATGTAGTGTGTGACACAGCCGCCCTCCTTGGCACAGGGCAGGTGGAACCATCTGTCACAGTCCTCCTTGCAACACATGATGGTTGCCCCGCTCTGGCCACAGACGCAGCAGCGCTGGAAAGAGCCAAGCAGCGCCATCAGCAGCAGCCTCGGGGCCTCCCCAGGCAGCCCCACGGCTCCGGGCAGGGCGTAGGATGTGGCCACTGCTGGGTCTCAGCCCACAGAGCCGTCTGGTGGAGGAGCCTCCTGTGCCAGAGCCTCGGTGCAGCTGCCGGGAGCCAGACTTTGTCCCCCAGCCGGCCGGAAGGGCAGGCCTTTCATTCCAAGTGTCTGGGCTCAGCTCTGGCAAACCTCGCCTGGCACAAATCTCCCTGCTCTTGTCAGGCGCTCACCTTTTGTGCCGCCCGCCAGACTGCAATTTGGATATCTCGAGGAAGAAACCCCATGAGTCCGACACGACAGTTCTCTCGACAAAAACGTAGAGTGGCAAAGAACTGCAGCAAAGGGGATGATCAGATGAGGAGAGAGAGGCAGGAATTGCCTGTTGCAATGGTGGAGGAGCACCCAGAGCCACTCACCAGGCAGAACGCGTGGGCACAGAGCCCGCACTTCTCCAGTTGGTCGCCGCAGATGTCGGGTCGGCCCTCTGCACGGCGACACAGCAACGCAGGCTGCAGGGGACAGAGCCAATGGCGGCGGGCATGAGCACCTCTGCGGGCCTCTTTGGCTGCAGCAGCATCGGCCCCAAGGGCTGCTCCCGTCCCTGCCTGCCTGCCTGCCTGCCTGGCTGATGGGCAGGGCCGGAGGGCCTTGCAGAGCAGGGGCCATTGCGGGCACGGGTGTCCCAGGAGCTGCCCCCCGGCCCAGCTGGGCCCCACTTGGGGAGGAAGGAGGCTCCCAGCTACGGCATGGCTGAGCAGCTCCCGCCTCGCCCTGCCTCTGCCCTGGGCCCCACATCGCCTGCCACAAGCGTCCCTGGGCCAGGCTGTGGGAGGGCGGCTTTGCCCTCACCTGGCTGCCGGGCACCAGGGCCCTCCTGCTTGCTGTCGCGCATGGCAGCTGTCGGCGGGGAGTCCCTGTCCAGAAATGCCACAGTCTCCTCCAGGTGCTGGTCCTCTCTCTCTGTGGGAGAAAGAGGAGTGTGGGGAGTTTGCAGAACAGGCCCAGGGCCACGAGGGCACTGCTCCCTGCTCAGCCCCGTGTGAGCCCTGCTCCCGTCCGCCTTCTCCTCCCGTCGTCGCCCGAGGAACACCGCTTGTCTGCTCTGGCTGTTCCTCCGCCGATTCTGGGAAGGGAGAGGCAGGTGAGCCTGCAGCACAGGCCCAGAGCCCCGAGGTGTGGGGTTCCTCTGGTCGCTGGGCAGCAGCGACCCTGCCCTGCCTTCTCCTCGCGTTGTCAGGTCGCACTGAGCCACGGCCTGAGCCCAGCGTTGCCTTTTGGGGCCAAGGGAAATCTCTGCTCCTGCCTCTGGCACAGGGCATTCTGCCAGCATGTCAGGGAAGGTTGTACCCCCCGAGAGAGGCGTGAGCAGTGGAGGAAAGCCAGCATCTCTCCAGTCTTCCAAAAGGGCACTAAGAAGGAGCCAGGAAAACTGCAGGCCCATCAGCCTCAACTCCATCCCCAGAAAGGTGACAGAATATCTCCTCTTGGATGTCATCTCTAAGCGTGTGGAATAGCAGGAAGAGAAAACTGGATGGGCTTAGCAGCTGTTCTGCAGGGCAAACAACTGAGTTCGCAGAAGAAGAAATTCATAAAATACGGGTTTTATCCATGGCAAGGACGCAAACAAGGCCGTCCGCATGGAAACTGGAAAACACGTCAGGGTTACTTGTAGTTAGAGGACACGTGCCTTAGTCGGCAGCGTACGTGCCTTAATAATTTGTGGGTAAGCTCTTGCCGATGAATATTGACGTTAAATGCTTTGCACCAATAGAATACAATAAGCTATTGCTTTGCCCATTGAATAGGATGAGCTGTTTTGATGTAACTAGTGGCTTAGGATCACACTTTTTTAGGGGTATAAACTTGAGAACAACTTGTAATAAAGAAGAAGCCGTTGTTGTCACTGCACAGGTGTATGTGTATGTCTCGTGTCCATCTCTACTGCGACAGAAAACCATGCTTGGCCAATCTCATAGCCACCTCTGCTGCACTGACTGGCTGGGTTTGTGAGGGGAGAGCAGTGGCTGTTGTCAGCCGGGACTCCCAGCAAGGCTTTGTCCCGGCCTCCCTTATCACGGTCATGGGGCAGCTCAGGGACAGTGGCGTGGAGAAGTGGGCAGTGGAGCTCCAAACCCAGACAGCTGCGAGCTCAGGGGGGCCGTGCTGGGGCCACTCTTGTTTGCCTTATTCCCCAGCGACCTGGCAGAAGGGACGGAGCGCTCCCTCAGCACGTTTGCGGATAGCGGGAGCAGGGGCTGGTGAACCACACGGCTGTGCTGCCTTTCAGTGAGACCTGGACAGGCTTGAGAGTTGAGCAGAGAGGGGCCTCGTGAAGTTGCACAGGGGAAAGCCTCTAGAAGAGCTTGAAGCTTTGTAATTACCAGGCAGCAGAAGTTTTCTAGTATAGAGGAGTGTATAACGTCATCTTGTGATGTCCAGTCAGGGAAACCACTGCATCTCTTTATGTTAGAGGAGCAGTTTCTTGTAGGTATGTAAAGAAAGCCTTTGAGAAAAACACTGACTTCAGAAACTTCCTCTAATATTATGTTGGATTTCCATGATTTTCTGGAATGCCAGGCCAAGCGTAAGGATTCCAAAAGGAAAGTGAAAGCAAATTAATAAATCTACTTGTAGAGGTCAGAAGCATTTCCCGTTTGTTCCTCGAAGAAGTTGCCAATGTTACTTTTGAAATCCTTTCAAAGATCTAATAGGAAAAAGCATTGGCCCCAAGTGTTAGCCTGTGTTTCTGAAGAGGAATATGCTTTTTGTGTCAATTCAATGTTTGTAGCAGGGTTTGGGTTTTTTTTTTTTTTCGTGTGTGTGCTTTGAATGTGAGTCTTTGCAGGACTTTGAATAATTCGATCATATACCCAAGACAACATTTTACTGTGTCCTGCTGTCCAGTGCTGAACAGGGTTGAGACAGAGCAGGTAGCTCCGTGTCTGTATGAAACTTGCAGGAGCAGCACCAGGAGCAGCAGCAGAGCAGTGCCCGATGGTTGCCTCAGGGCCTGGCATTTGACCCTGCACTTGCTGCAGGAGTCCCTGCCTGGTTCCCTGCTGACCAAACCTTCGCAGCCATCCCAGAACCTGGGTTCCCAAGGGGGCCGCCTCAAGTGGTTGCCAGGCACCTGAGGCCATGGCTGCCCAATGTTGGCTGCACGATGCTGATGTCAGCGTGGCCATTGTGACCCGTGCGACCAAGGCCACAAGAGGCAACGCTGGGCTCAGGCCGTGGCTCAGTGCGACCTGACAACGCGAGGAGAAGGCAGGGCAGGAACGCTGCTGCCCAGCGACCAGAGGAACCCACACCTCGGGCTCTGGGCCTGTGCTGCAGGCTCACCTGCCTCTCCATTCCCAGAATCGGCGGAGGAACAAGCGGAGCCGTCTGCGGTGGTCCTCGAGGCGACGACGGCAGGAGAAGGCGGACGGGAGCAGGGCTCACGCGGGGCTGAGCAGGGAGCAGTGCCCTCGTGGCCCTGGGCCTGTTCTGCAAACTCCTCACACTCCTCTTTTTCCCACAGAGAGAGAGGACCAGCACCTGGAGGAGACTGTGGCAGTTCTGGACAGGGACACCCCGCTGACAGCTGCCATGCGTGACAGCAAGCAGGAGGGCCCTGGTGCCCGGCAGCCAGGTGAGGGCAAAGCCGCCCTCCCACAGCCTGGCCCAGGGACGCTTGTGGCAGGCGATGTGGCAGGCCCAGGGCAGAGGCAGGGCGAGGCGGGAGCTGCTCAGCCATGCCGTGGCTGGGAGCCTCCTTCCTCCCCAAGTGGGGCCCAGCTGGGCCGGGGGGCAGCTCCTGGGACACCCGTGCCCGCAATGGCCCCTGCTCTGCAAGGCCTCCGGCCCTGCCCATCAGCCAGGCAGGCAGGCAGGCAGGCAGGGACGGAGCAGCCCTTGGGGCCGATGCTGCTGCAGCCAAAGAGCCCCGCAGAGGTGCTCATGCCCGCTGCCATTGGCTCTGTCCCCTGCAGCCTGCGTGCTGTGTCACCGTGCAGAGGCCGACCCGGACATCTGCGGCGACCAACTGGAGAAGTGCGGGCTCTGTGCCCACGCGTTCTGCCTGGTGAGTGGCTCTGGGTGCTCCCTCCACCATTGCAACGGGCAATTCCTGCCTCTCTCTCCTCATCTGCTCGTCCCCTTTGCTGCAGTTCTTTGCCACTCTACTTTCTCGTCAAGAGAACCGTCGTGTCGGACTCGTGGGGTTTCTTCCTCGAGATATCCAAATTGCAGTCTGGCGGGCGGCACAAAAGGTGAGCGCCTGACAAGAGCAGGGAGATTTGTGCCAGGCGAGGTTTGCCAGAGCTGAGCCCAGACACTTGGAATGAAAGGCCTGCCCTTCCGGCCGGCTGGGGGACAAAGTCTGGCTCCCGGCAGCTGCACCGAGGCTCTGGCACAGGAGGCTCCTCCACCAGACGGCTCTGTGGGCTGAGGCCCAGCAGTGGCCACATCCTACGCCCTGCCCGGAGCCGTGGGGCTGCCTGGGGAGGCCCCGAGGCTGCTGCTGATGGCGCTGCTTGGCTCTTTCCAGCGCTGCTGCGTCTGTGGCCAGAGCGGGGCAACCATCATGTGTTGCAAGGAGGACTGTGACAGATGGTTCCACCTGCCCTGTGCCAAGGAGGGCGGCTGTGTCAATGTATACGTTACCCCATACAGGTACCTCCTCGCCCCTTCTGGCCACCCCTGTGGAACGGTGTTGCATTTCTCACTTTGCCCATCCATTTTCCTCCAGCTCCTTCTGCCCTGAGCACCGTCCAGAGCAGGACGTGGAGGCGACTCCAGAGCCGGGCACCGACTGCCCCATCTGCATGGAGCCTGTGGAGGATAGAAAGACCTTCCGAACCCTGGTGTGCCCAGCGTGCAAAAGGGCCTGGTTCCACAGGGACTGCATCCAGGTAGGAGCCATCCCCTCAGCCCCGGGCCACAGCAGGTGCCCAGCGGCACCAGGGCCTTGCTCACCCTGCTTCTGTTTGCCCTGCAGGGACAGGCCATGCGCGCTGGTCTTTTTTCCCTCCGCTGCCCCCTGTGCAGGGACACGGGAGAATTTCTTGTACAAATGTTCATCGTGGGGATCCGAATCCCTTTCAGGTTGGTGTCCTTCTGCCTGGCTCCCAGGACAGGAGGTGCAAGTGCTGTGCTGTGCCAGGCCCTGCCCCAGCAGTCCTGGCCCTGCCCTGTCCCGTGAGTCTGGGCTTCAACTTCACGCAGGACTTGGAAAAGCGCTGGAGAAAGAGCAGGGACAACCTGTACCTCCATGAGGGCACGACATCAGAAACTCATCAGCTTTCCCTTTCTCCATCAGACTGCCAACATGGGAGGACAACGACGCCTTTGCGGATCTAGGAGAGCGGCACAGCAGGTGCAATGCCAGGGACTGCCTTTACCCGGGAGGCAGGGAGGAGGCAGAGGAAGAGGGGTAAGTTGGGGAGCTGCACCTGAGGCTCTGCAGGGTACGTGTGTCACTTCAAGGGCTCAAGGGGGAAAGAAAGAGAAGAACGTGTCTGGACAATCCTGTGCTGTGGACACGTTGTCCATGAGCCCCTTTGCCTCCTCAGGCCCTGGAACTGCTCCTGTGCTCCTCCTGCGCTGCTGAGGGCACCCACAGGCGCTGCTCTGGCCTGAGAAACCGCATACAGAGCTGGGAGTGTGACAGCTGTGCTGGTCTCGGAACGGGTATGAGGCAAAGCAGCCGGTGCCCCTGGGCTGGGGACAGTGCCCAGGCCGGGCTGGGCAGAGCCCCTCTGCTCCTGAAGGGCTGGGGGTTCTGCTCTGGCCTGGCTTGCCTCGGGCCTGGGTGGTCTTTGACATTCCTGCTTGGCCTTACAGCTTCCAGGGATGAGTCAGAGCTCAGTGGCCCCAGCCGGATCAGACAGTCAGGACTGGAGCCTGCTCATGGCTCCCCAGAATCTGAGGCCATCAGCCCCAGCTCCCGCACCCCGGTGCCATCGGGGCTGGATCCCCAGTCTTCCTCTGCAGAGCCCAGCGGCCGCAGCAGCCAGCAACACACAGCATGGCAGCAGTCTCTGCCGTCTTCCTCGCTGGCCACCAGCAGCCCCAGCACATCAAGGTCAACGTACAACAACTCCCCTGACTCTGGGGACAGGGTCCATTCCAGACGTGCTGGGCCCGGCCGCAGGCGAACCCGCTCTCGCCAGCCAGGTCGGGCCCCAGATGGACCCGTCCGATTGAGGAGTCGCCGTGACAGGAGCAGCAGGACAACAACAAGGGCTGAGAGGCCCAGGCGAAGGGAGACACCTTCACGGGCATCCCCCGGACGCAGCCGCGCCCGCCAGCAAGGTCGGGCCCTAAGTGCACCTGTCCGCCCCAGGAGTCGCCGTGACAGGAGCAGCAGGACAAGACCAAGGACTGAGACGCCCGGGCGAAGGCAGACATCGCCACGGGCATCCCCCGGACGCAGCCGCGCCCACCAGCAAGGTCAGGCCAGAGCCCACCTGTCCAGTCCAGGAGTCGCCGTGACATGAGCCACAGGACAGCAGCAAGCGCTGAGAGGCCCAGGCGAAGGCAAACATCGCCACGGGCATGCCCCGGACGCAGCCGCGCCCGCCAGCAAGGCCGGGCCCTAAGTGCACCTGCCTGCCCCAGGAGTCGCCGTGGCAGGAGCAGGAGGACAGCAGCCAGCGCTGAGAGGCCCAGGCGCAGGGGGACGCCGTCAGGGATGTCCCGCAGGAGCAACCGCTCCCGCCAGCGACGTCGGGCCTCACCTGGGACCTCCAACAGCAGCACCTAGTGTCGTCTTTTCTTTCTGGTCCGTCTGTTCGCTGCCGGAAGTGAAGGTGAGAACGGTCCGTACAGGGACCTTGAGATTTGCAGGTCTGTGAGCAAACCGAATTCGCTCTTGGCATTTCTACTGGCAGGAAAGTAGTCTTATGCTAAATACCTTGATTTCTGTCTCACCATGTATTAAGTGAAAAGTCACTTAAATGATGTGGCTAATTAAAAAGGACTCTTGTTCCTGCCTTTAGACTCCAACCTCAGATGCTTCCGCACTGCTTTCTCTTGAAAGTGAAGCACTCCTTGATGGGCTTGGATAGGGTTAGGGAGACATTCAGAGCAAGGTGGCTCTTAGGGAAGCTCTCTTGGAAAAGGATGTGTGCTGTCTTGCTATCCTTGAGCAATCTCATTCAGTAAAGCCAAAAGGAAGAAGAGAGAAGAGAGTGACACACTGCCTCAAGCGCCTGAAGAAATCGATCACTATATTGCTGCTGATTTCAAAGACTTGCTTGGACCTTGAAAGAACAAACCAGAAAAGACAGTGGAAATATCCTGGGACAAAGAGGATGCGCAGGACTCTGCCCCCGATGACCATTTGGGACCTTTGCCTGAGAATTAACTCAGGCCCTCGAGAAGAGCCTGCAACTTCGTAACTCCCCGGGAACAAAAGCGTTTTAGTGTGCCGGTGTGGATAACATCACGTGGTGTTGTCCAGTCAGGTAAACCACGACATCTTTGTCTGTTACAGGAGCAGCTACTTAACTCTATGTAA